>NW_016690243.1:3663965-3755663 GCF_001604755.1 Lepidothrix coronata
AACACCTCTGCCTTTTCTCTGTCCCTGTTTGTGAAATGACCATCCTCATCCTGGAATGGACCAATGATATTTCTATACTGCCTATTGCCATTAATATATTTAAAATAACTGATTTTATTGTCCCCCACATTTCTAGCTGGCTTCAACTCCAGTAGAGCTTTGGCCACATGAATTTTCCCCCTACAGCAGCAAGCAGCATCTCTGAATTCTTCCCATGTCACTTGAACTTGTTTCCACTGCACATACAACTTCCTTTTTTGCCTTATTTCCAAGAAAACGCTCCCGTTCTGCCAAGCTTGACTTCTGAGATTTGGGAATTGCCTGCTCCTGTGCCCTTAGGAGGAGATGTTTGAAGAGTGAACAGCACTGGTGAACTCCAGCACCCGCAAAAACATTTTCCCAGGGGACCTTACTTACTAAGTCCCTGAGAAACCTGAAGTTTGCTCTCTTCATGTCCAGAGTTGGGGTTTTGCTGGCTCTTTTCCTCCTGTTAACAGAGATTTGAAATGCCATTGCTTTGCGGTCACTGTGGTCAAGATGGCCTCTTATTTTTCTCTTATGACTATTTGTTCCCTAAAATTTTGGCTTCTGAGTAGCTCCAGTGCCTCTGAGGAGCAAATATGGACTGAAACAATTGGCTGCTTTCTCCCTTTCCAAGTGAAGCTAAGCTGTATCAGCATTTCTGCTCTTCCATCAGTTACACTCAGACTGCAAGGAGAATGAAAATTGAAAGTGGAAGCGCCTCCAGTTCACATTATGAATTCCCAATGTGCCTGGGGTGGTGACAGCAGAAAAAGAGAGGGAAACATAGAAAAGGTAAGAAAGTCTTTAAAAATTGGAGAAGATCTGTTCTTGTGCTCAATAAGAAGAAATGGCCTTCCTATGGCAGAAAAGTCTTGAATACTTCAGTCCTTGGAGGCTGGGAAATCCAGGTGAGGAATATGTACAGCTGCCAGAATTGTTAGGAATGTGGGTTATGGCCATTTATCTGTGTTTCCTAGACGTCTGGAAATCTGCTGGATTTCTGCTAACTGTGATGATCTGTCATCAAAAGTGGCAGTGTTAGCAGAAACAAGAAGGAATTGAAGATTGCTGGAGCAAGAGACAGTGCCCAATGAATAGTCTCCTTTTGGGACTCAAAAGGAGATGTAGATGTTGTACACAATGTGTAAAAGGCTAAGTTGGCATTTTCTTGATACTGCCTAGTATCTATTCAGTCTGTAGAGATGCTCTCATGTGCAATGTTATGGTCTAACTTCCTCTTTGAGCAGGGGCACAGAAATGCACTTGCAGGGCAGGAAAACAAATCAAACATGCAGAGTCTATTGCACGTGTAGAAGAAATCAATGACTCATTATTCTGCAGCAAAATATTGCTTTTTCGTGTGTTCTTATAGATGTCCTTTCTGTGAATTTCAGATGGATCTTTTTTTTCACTTTTAGAACAAAGCTTCAAGCTTCATTACCTTTTTGTTTTAAAACAACCCAAGACACAGGCAAGAAATCTATATTTTTAAATAAACATATGACCAGTAATGCATTATCATAATTTTATTTTGTTCTGTATTTTTTTAACAAAGAAAATCAGTAATGTTCCCAGTGTTTTTCTTATCTAACTTATGAGTATCAGCTTTCAGCTATCACTGCATCTCTCTGAGAAGACCTAGACTTTACATTATTTTGAGTGAAGGACCATGGAAACATTGGAGTCCATAACAGCAAAGTCCAAAATTAAAGATATTGCATAAATTTTTTATGTATCCAAACCATTACATTCTTTAATAAACTAAAAATATTTTGCTAATGGGAATATGTACAGGTGCCCCCATGTTACAATTCAATGAAGTATGTATTGAAAAAGCTTTCTTGAAATACTTCTATTGAAGTAATTCTGCAAGTGGCAGATGGCAATGCCCAGTGGACTACAGCCTGTTAAGTCCTGTAGGACTTAATTATGTTGCATTGTGAGGAAAACTGAAACTTGAAGAAGTTCTGTGTTTCATTTTTTTTTTGTAAAGTATGTCATGAGCCACCTTTCATTCCCAGTTCTCATCCTTACTCTAAATGGTGTGCTTTGATTATATCATGTCTGAATATGCTATATATACATTTAATTTGTCTCTTTTTTCTAGTCAGAAAAAAATAATTTGCAAAAAATTGAATTATTTTTCAAAACAAATTATTGTTTTTATATTTCAATAAAAGCACATACTAGAGTAAATGGCCCCATTACCATGAAAAATCTTATTTTGATATAATTTCACATGAATTCAGCCAGAATCTCAGACATAGTCAAGAATTTCTTATATCTCCCAGCTACAAGGCAAAGTCTAAAGCTGTGCAGTCCTTCCTAGCCCCTCATACAAGATTGATTTTACGATTCTGCTATCTAAGAATCTTCTGAGAACTACAAATATTTTCTTCCATTTTAATTCATGTGTATTTTTAGCTACAATCTTCTCAAAAAAGAAAAAAAATCAAGGATGTATTTGTATTCCAGTGAATCTATTAGACTTGGCACTGATTTGAATGACTGTAAAGAGAGGCCTCCAACTGGGAGCATTTTATGCCTATTTAGAAAGCAGCTTCACATTGTTAGAACAGTGATCATTAAGGGACCTAAGCAAGGCAGCACACAATGCTCTGAACTTGGCATGAAATAACAGGACAGTCAACATTTCAATCCTAACATGTCCCTTACAGGCATTTAGCCTTATAATCTTTGATTCCAGTTGTATGATCATTACGATAAGCACTCCCTGGAGTGTGGGTACATTAAATGCGGACAAAGATAAGTTTTAAAACAGAATTATCAGTATAAAGCAGAGAATAATAAAGGGACAATGAGTCAAGACTGGGAAATCTAGGCATGTGTTGATTTAGAAGTTAGAATTTCCTCCACCTGGGACTGAAAACTTGTAATGGCTGTATTTAGAAGACAACAGAAACAAAAGCATAAAAATATACTTTTGAATGCCCAGGATGCTTCAGGAAATTAATTTCAAAAAATTTTCTACAATTTTTAAAAGGTATTAAATTTATACACTTTTATTAAGTAATTCATGCAATTGATCCATACTGAGTGATCCTGGCTTCATCTTGTCTAATTACCTATTGCTGAGAGTGACTAGTAATGGAAGATTATGGAGAGAAAGTAAGATATATGGTTTCTACAAAATGAGCCTTCCCCTTGTATTCTTCTGCTTAGTAATAGCCAGAAATCTCAATCTCCTGCTTTACTAGAAATCTGGATCTTGTGCAAGCCTGATTATCCCTTAAGACTCATCCATCCTAGCCAGTAGGAGTGTACCTTTGCTGGGAGAATTTTAGAGCAGAGCAAAAGACCTCCAGTTTGCACATGCTGATACTTTAAAGTTATCATCTGATTTGCTTTATTTTACTCTGTCTTTATTAATTGTTTCATTAAGTCTTCTCATGAAAGATCTGTTTGAAGGACTTTTGATTTTCCTTGCTATCAGAAAATTATTAGTCTGCCATTGTCTGTGCTAACAAGTTGTTACCTGTGATGTATGGACAATTATATACAGTCAGCACTTTAAAAGTATATGTCTTAAAAATAAATGTTTCTCTTCATTTGATGAAATGTTGAAGAACTGGAATTTCTTGTTACTTCTGAAAAATGCCAGAAAGCCTATAATCTGCCAGGCAGAGATTTACTGTCTGAGGGAGAGGGAGAGGTGCTTTAGCAGTGTCCATTACATGCTCACCTCGCCTGACCTGATTGCTGAGCAGCTCCCAGTGCTACCAGTACTATTTTTATAGCAGTGATGGTGCCAGGTAGACCTTCTGTCTACACAGAGAGCAGCTGTTTGCATCGTGACCTCTTCTAGTCTATGCAAAACACCTTTTCCTTTGGGTTAGTGGAATGATTTGCCAGTGGATTAGATCAGGATTGGCAAAAACCATAATCTCCACCTAGTCATAATCTCCACCTTAAAGTCCACCAGTGTTTGGTTTTGTTTTGTTTTATTTTGTTTTGTTTTTTTCCCCTTTTCTATTACCATCGGGTTGCTTCAGAAGAAAACCTTTTCCCTCTGAGGTTTAGAACCTACCTTTTAAATTGCATATGGTCATTCTGTTCCCATCTTTCTGCACTGTCGTTTGATTTACATGGTGGTTACACACTTTAATGTGTATAACATACTTTATGTCTCCCTGTATTTGGATAAGTAAAAAAAAAATCCATTATTTTGTCTTTCCTCAGGGGGCTTTTTGGTCCCTTGATCATCCTAATAACTCTATGTCTGTACCAGTTTGGATTTCTCTTTCTGGTTGATCAGAATTTTACATAAGTTTCATTTGAGGTAGGTGATATCCCTTAGCTGTTGCACAGTGGTGGCTATTGGATCGCAGAACAGATATCAGAAAGGAATGTAAAAAGAGGGAGACTCCAGACTGCCTCCAAACACTACCTTTTCAAATCCTCTGGTAGTGCTACAAGGGAAAAATGGGCAGTTAGCTGCAAGATTTTACCTTTATGAATCTAAAGAGCTAGTCAAGTCCCTCCTCTTGTGCTAAAGGCCCTTTGGGTGGGTGAAGAAGCAAATAGGCAATATGGGCTCTGGAGGATGTCTTTTATGCAGCTCAAGGAACCTAGGCGAAAAAATTCTTCTGCAAAACCCTTCCCTGTAAAGGTGTTTGTAGTAGCAGGACTTAGTTCAAGTTCAACCCCATAGAAAAATAGCAGTACAAGCAAAAGCCTCAATTTTGCACTTCAGCATGGAGTTGTGACACTGAGCCTTCATAGGCTTTGAAACAAAACAAAATTATGACTCCAGCTTTTTCACAGCTTTGAGCAGGACTCTGAGAAAGAATAGCAGTATTTTTTTTATTTTCTGTTCTCTAATTACAGATTTTAGACAGAATTCAGTCCTTTTTTTCTTTCATTTAATGTTACTATACTGTTCATCAGTATTTGTATACCAATAATGTTAACAAAAGAAGAGGTTACAGCCTTTTTTCTCTAAAAGCTCAACTTCATCACATAGGTGTATTCAGCAAAAAAACAATAGAACACTTCCTTAATCTGAAATGTGCCTGTAATTTAGATGCAAAATTTAAAATTTAAGTCACACAGAACTCTAGAAATCATCAAGAAATTACTACAAGAATGTCTGAATGAAGCCTGCTGGGAAGCAGCCAACACAGGAAGTGTGAGAAGTTTGAGCATCTTTTCCATTAAAATTATTGCATTATTTGAGCCATCACACAAAAAATACTTCCCAAAAAAGAAAGTTACTTAGCAATTCTAAGGAAGGAGAACCATGATTCAGTCCTTTACTAAGTTCCTCTGTAAAACTAGTCTGTAAAGCCCTGTCAAATTGCCTATTTTTTTCTTTTATTCCTTTGGCAGAAGTTCATTAACTGAAAACCAAAGTGGGAATATTGCCAGCAAATCTTTTAAGGTGAAATGAGCTTGGAACTTAAAGTCAAAAGTATTAGAAGTGTGGAGTTACAAGCAAATTATACACATTAGTTTGAATGTCTGATGAACCACTAAATGTTTTACATAATCATTTTGTTTCACCTGTACCACTTAATTACCAGTTTCTTATCAACAGTCTGCTCAGGATATACATTTAGGTACTAGCCAGACAAGGTCCTTCAATACAGAAACACTGTAAGACAAGGATTTCCGGATGTGCTTAAGCGAACCAGACATCTGGCTTTGAATCATCATGAATCTTAAAGAACTGAAAGGTTTCTGTAAGGGATTGAAGAATATTCCTTTCACTTTCATTTTTATTCTGGTAGTGCTTAGAAACCTCACTTACTGTACTGGCTGTTAAGCACATTACAATAATACTAAAATTCAAATTTAGCATGTAAAGAAAGTTACAAAAGATGGAAGACTAGATATAATGTGATGAATAAGTAGCGACCAGACCTTAATATATATATGTGGGTTTCACTAACAACAGAACAGAAACTATAAGGACACATAGTAGTTGGTCTGCTCAGGGGAATGCAGATCTACCTTTGGAAGAGGTATTGTGCTGAGCTATAACTAATACGGTTTTTTCCAATGCACCTCTTCTGTAAAGAGTAGACATTCCCAAAGAACATAGATGCCAAGGACTGAAAAGCTCAGCACCATCCCATATCTGTGCATTCAAACCCCAAATGGATCTAATACAATCAGTCTTAACTACAGCTGCAATTAAATGCCTTTTTTTCCTTTATAAAGACATATATGACAAGACTCTAGTACCTCCAGTTCAGAAGTGGTTTAATCTCTTGGGTAAGAGCGGAGTACCTTATGAATGCTTCATGAACCACAGCTAATCATACACACAGTACAGAGCAACACAAAGGCTATTCTAAAGAAGGGAGAGACTAATGGAGAAGGTGAATGAGGAAGTGATACATGGTAAGAAAGCAGTGGAAAGAAACTAATTTTCCAATTTAGTTTTCTAAGAGAAGACTATTGCTTTCATTTGTTGGTGGCAGTTGTGGAAGGAACATAGAATCTCAGATGAGTTGACCGTTCCTGCTGGTCCTGCTAGTTCCAGCTACTGTTGGAAACACCTCCAACTCCTAAGTGCTGACTCCTGCCTCTCCTACCACATGTTTTGGGGGCAAAGTGTGATGGGGGGATTTTTATCATTTTTCACCTTACTGCTTTCTGAAGAGGAATCTTGTTTAACTCCTGGGAGTCAATTTATGCCAGAAGAAATTACTATTTCATACAGGTCATGTTAATTATTTTAATATAGTTTTTGAATAATTAAATAAAGATCTCGCAATTCAGAAAGTTGGAACCAGAGGCAGAAAGGATTAATGTCTATTGTGAGTTCTATATCTTGGAGGAAATGCTGTCTTCTATAACTTCAATATGTATTTTCAATTAAAATCAAATTTTTAATTGTTTATTTTAAAAGCATTTGTAGTTTTGAATATATTATGCAAAGTTAATTTTGTAGTTGTTAAAAAAGTGCCTATTAAAGATTAGTATTTTAAAACCAACACAGATAAAATTACGTGATGTAGAAGCAATTTACACTTTTTAATAACTACATTGTTCTGGTAAAAAGAGATTGTTGTATTGCCTGACAGCCAATTTTCTAGTGATGAATTGTCTAAACCCATTCTTTCTGATAATTTTAGTAAGTAAATGAAAAAGTGGTAAGCCAATTTTTCTGTTTTTCTTTACAGATCAAAGCATTCTTTTAATTATATTTCACACCAGTGTTGCAGATAAGCATATGACTGCAAGAAACAATAACCATGTTACATTGTTAGAATTGTAAGTCTGTCTCTTGTTGTTTAGAGTGATTGGTCTCTATTTGTTTAATTCTGTTATTTGTTCATCCAAGTACTGAACCAATGACCAGGGAAATCAGTGAGAAAATCCCTCCAATTTCATAGATTTTGGAAGAAAACATAATGCCAAAACTTTTTTCCAACATATAAATTCTGAATTCCTGAATGACAGAAATTTATAGAGTAATGGGAAAACTTAAATTGTTTTCTTTTTATTTCTTTCTCCTAAAGGTACAACAATTGCAAATATGTGAAACCCAACACAATGCCTGTCTGTTGGAAGGATTGAATGTCTTTTTCTCAGCCTCTGCATACTTGCTGTACTGCAGAGGAGCGAACCATACAGAGTCTTCTTAACTCTCCTTGGAATATTTAGGTTAACTGTGCACCCATTGGTGTGACAGTCACTTGGTGAGGAGCACTGGACATAATTTCTGCTGTTCCTTTTCTTCCAGGTTCTTCTGGGCAAGGCTTTGTCCTTCCTGCTTTGGCTGGTGTGATGAAAGTAATCTGTATGCCATTGGGCCAAAAAGAATGTGTGTGGGTAGCAAACCTGACCCCATTATTTGCTACTTTTGAAAAATATTATTACTTTCTGGTAGTCATGGACATTTTTGCACAATATTGCACTGGAAAGATGAAAACAATAGCGTACAGTTTGGAAGGTGGAGCAGTAACTGTGAAGGTGAGGACTGAGTCCCCTCAGGGTGTCATACAGCAGAATCTGGATGCACACAGCAGCTGGGAGGTTCTTGA
Source organism: Lepidothrix coronata (assembly GCF_001604755.1). Lineage (NCBI taxonomy): Eukaryota > Metazoa > Chordata > Aves > Passeriformes > Pipridae > Lepidothrix > Lepidothrix coronata. The sequence goes on from NW_016690243.1 coordinate 3,672,005, forward strand.
GCTTACAGCATGAATGCAGTTTTTGGGGTTTTCTAGGAGTCTTATCTTTATCCCCAAATTTTCGTTTTGGCTCTGGCCAATGTGGCTTCAGACTGACCTATGCAAAACTATGATTATATAGGAAATGAATGATAGACATTCTGGCCCCTTTTTTATTTCTCCTTTGTAAGTGACATATCACATCAATTAATAAAACAAAACCTGTGTTGAAAAATGAAGCAGTCTACCTGATTAGAGTACGAACAGCTACATTTAGCGTAATAGATTGTCAGACAATGCTTATAGAAAATTATGAGCACCTCTTGACTGCTAACATTAGGCGTGTATTAGTAGACATTATACCACAGTATTAAGTGGATTTCTTTAAAGCAGCAGACTGTCTACATGTCTAAGGGACATGCTGGAAAAATTCAATCAACTTTATCTCACAATATGTAGGTACTGTAATATCTATGTGTGTGTTAGTAGATCGTACATACTGATTTACAGCCAAGATATAACACCTCACAATTATGTTTCATCCAAAAGCCTGTCAACAACACATATTTCTATCTCATGGAGCCACCAATACTCCCTTATTAAGGACAGCTTAAATATCAGCACCATTCTGTGGGTAACAAGGAGCTATTTGTAGATTTCACAAACAAATCTGCCTGCAAATAAATCTAATTTTATACCAGAGTCAGAGCATCTCTGGGGTAACCTCTGGGGTATTACAACACTCCCTTGCACTGTGCAATGTGCAATGTTCCAAGCAAGGAGAAACCAGGAATACTTCAAATTTTTCACCTATTCCTGATATCTTAAATTTTTTACTTGATCTTAATATTCTTGACTACAGTTTGTGAGAACGTTGAACCTTCTCATAATCAGCCTCTGCTCTCCTGCATGCTGAGCATCAAAGTACTGACTTTATCAGTGCCTGATAATTACTGTGGGTAGAGCCCTTCCCAAATCTTCATTCACAGAGCCTAGCCATGATGAATTACTGTGCCTTTGACTGCTATGTGTCAGACTAAGCCAATGACTATTGGAGTCAGGCAGTCAAAACATAATAAAGATCTCAATCATGATAACTGGATCTACATGCAAAAGGAAAATGTCTAATTATTTTGCCAAATGGATATAAAATATTAAATATCATAAATGATATTTATGATCACTGCTGCCACCTAATTGCTCTAGAGAGACACTGATTCGAAGAGCTCGCCATGGCTGTACATCCTGCCATCAGTCAGTGGAACCCCACAGAGGAATAGTAATATATCACATTAACAGTATATTGTACATTTTCAAGGAATGTAACACTCCACACACGTCAATTCATTAATTCCTCAAACTACATTTTCAAGCACTATGCCCTGACAACTACTCTCCTGCTTTAGGGTTAAATAAACTTAACAAAAGCAAACAGCATCTCATACAAAGTCAGTGAGCTAGCCAGGAACTGAAGCTTAAAATCTAGATTTTTAATGATACCTTACTAACCATTGTATATTAATGTCAGCTACTGGTCTTGATTACCAGTCGGTTTAGTTAGTTATTTACCTTTCCAGAAATACAAAGAGTTAAGAAAGAACATGTAGGTGATTTTCAAATACCTCTTAGAGTATAAATCAGTTATATTTTCAGTTATATTTTTTTTTACTGCTGCATAATATTAATTGTCTCAAAAACAAGTGTCTGTTCTTTCCTTTGGTCCAAAGGCTCAAGCTCCAGATTGCCAACGTGTTTGTATTGGCATAAAATAACATATAGCTAGATGCTTACACGTGTCTGTGAAAGGCCATATGTTATTTCTATCCTACTTAGAAAGTTGGAATAAGCATTCTTTTACTATAGTTCAATGTCTAACTGAATACATGACTGTTAAGAGATATTTAGAAACTTCCCCATTCACAGAAAAAGGATTTTTGACAGGTCACAGAAAGAGGTCATGGAAATTCAAAGCTGTGTTTTTGTGAGCAGCCAAAACAACTAATGCCTCTGCTGTGAAGAAGGAAGATTTTGCAGGTTTTCCCTTTTACCTTCCTGCACCCTAACAAGTCCCATTCACACTATCCCGCCAGCTCCCTGAAACTAACATTTGAAAAGTGTTAGAAGTTTTAATGACATTCATTTCTCATCCCTCCCCTCCTTTTTCCCCTTTTTCAGTAGATCAGCTCTTAGAAGAGATTGGCAAGTACCAGGTTGATAAAATAAGAACAGGGGAGTGGAACAAAGAGAAGAAGAGAGAGGAGAAAAGGGAGAAGTAAAATCTCCTGGTTTAGGTAGTGGCAAACCGTTCCACCAGTTTGCTATCCAAGTGCTGACGCAAGGAATCATAGACTTCTACTTGCAGATGAAACAACTGGGAAAGTGGAAAGATGAGAGGAATATGCAGACAGAGTACTAGGGAGAATTCTAACTTGAAAAACCAATTATTTGCATGAGAAGATGCAGAGAGATATTTATTTTAAACACTATGCAAAATATCTGTCATACTGAGCTGGGGAAAGCCCATAGTCAATTAGTAAAAATTAATTAACATACGTGATATTACTTCCAGGTTAATATTTTAAAGGCATTTCTCTTCTCAGCATTATGTCACTATTTGACCAAGCGCAATAACACTCAAACAGTTTTCAGTCTCTGGTTGTTTTTTAATAGGACTGTTGCAATCAGTAGAACACAATCATGGTGAACAGTTATCTTCAAAGAGTTTTACAGACATTAAAAGCTTAATTCTACCACTTGCAATTGTGTTCCATGATCACTTCCTTATTCTGGGGGTCAGGATAGCAAAGTCAAAGCCTGGGTGCAATGCTATTACTCATATTGAACAGCCCTGTTCTTCACCTTCTGACTTCCATGCTACCACTAGGAACTGGGCACAAAGGGTAGTAGAAGTCATTTGCTGTATTTCCTTATACTGTTCCATTGTTTTGATGTTGAAGGTGATTTAAAGACATTTTCTCTCAAAAAAAACCCCACCAGAATTCAAAATGATTTGGATCTTTCTGGACTGCGACTAACAAATAAGGGCAGGATCTTCTAGCTGCTCACCTCCTCGTAAGGTGAAAGCACATAAATCCAGTATGAAGTGAAGATAAAAGAGGTACAATTAAAGGAATTAATTCAATACTCCTTAAAATTCAGGACAGTGTGTATTAAAAAAACAGTACAACCCCTACAACCATTCTCAATAAAGCTTATGACAAATTGCTGGATTTAAACTTCAGTACTGTTTATAATGCTCAAAGTAAATGAAATTAGATTATTGCTCTTATTACCTTTTGCTCAAAATCAGTAGATTTTATTCGCAACAAAACCTATGGGTCTCCTGTTTGGAGCCAAGCTTGTATCATCTAGTTGGGGGATTTAATCAAAAAACAAGAGTTGGGGATAAAGTGAGATAAGTACATTGTTTTTATGCAGCATGTATTACTTTTTAATAAGTACAGAACAGGATTCTTAGAGTTCAGATATCTTATTTCTATTCATATTTTTTAAAGCGCATATTTATTTATTTATTTAGAGAGTATTTATTTAGTATGCTGCTGCAAATACGATAAAGTTTGGTTTCTTATCTATGATTGCATTTTCGTGTGTTGAGTTAGAAAGTGGTAGGGTAGTATCTACTGCCTCATCAATAATGTTTTTATTTACAGTATTGAAATTAAGGTCATTATCAAACCTGTTCAAAATTTCCTACTGGCACTACCCAGTCTTCAGATGTCTGCTTTCAGACTGCCACCCACATCACTGATTGTTTCACCAAATGCATATGCCTGAAACTACTTGCTGTTTCTGCTTTAGAGAATTTGCAGTCTAGCTATAAAACTCAAATGCAAACACACAATTCTATGTACATTCAGCCATTAACATAATAGTTTTCAAATACATGACTAGGTGTTTTAGAAGCAGCTATATGACAAATGTCACAACCACATCCACACATTAGGAGGATTTTAGAAAATCCACTTCCATTCTATTAAACAAATTAAAAACACCACAAACATACTGTAAACATTAACTAGTAATGTTGAATTCTAACCTTGAAAGCGTATAGCTATTATGTATCATGTCTTAAACGTTCCATTGCTGAAATTCCATTTGATTCAGACAAACAGAATAATTCAGGTTGGAAGGGACCTCTGAGAGTCATCTACTTCAGCTGCTGGCCAAAACACATGCAACTGGAAAGGCTGATCAAGGTGCTTGGGTTTTTGCTAGTGCAATTTTAATTAAAGATGGAGGTTTCTTAGTCTCTTTCACTAACGACTTAGCCATTCTAATTCTGCACTTTTTTTCCCCATTATAACCGGTCGGAATGCCCCTTGCTGCAATTGTGACCACTGTCTCTTGTCTTTTTGCTGTGGACCTCCAAGAAGACTTGACTTCATTTCTCTGCAGCTAAACAACAAATAAACAGACAAGAACATTAAGGTCCTCTTTCAGCTAAACAAATATATATGCATGTATTTAAAGCTAAATGTTGTTAAATTGCACTTGCCAAGAACAGACGATTGCACATTAAAAACATACGTTACTTTCATGAATAGAGCCTTATAAAATTTCCCTAGAAAATACAGTGATGATAAGGTTAATTATCATTTTAAGCCTGATAATTTGCCATTCCCTTGCTTTTGCTTTTGCTAACAGGCTGAAAAAAACAGAAAACAAGGCCAAGACTGCTTATTACATGCAAAAATATTTATGTCCACAATATATTCAGTACAGGTCAAGACCCATGGTTTTTCTTCCACCTTCACCAATTAGATTGAAAATAAATATTTTTCATGTGTAAGCAAAATTCACTTTGTCAGCACCTTTCCCAAATCTTCGTTCGCGAAGCCTAGCCATGATGATATAGTTGGCATAGAGAAAAGGATTTATTTGAAGGAAATCTGTAACTGAAAAAGCATAAAAGGAAGAGAATTCCTAGTCTAATGCTATATCATACCTTTTAAATTTTGGAATGAGAGACACAACAAATTCAGTTTTTATCTGTTTATTTTCTAATTTTAGGGAGAAAAAAAATAAAGTTGTCTGTTTGAAGATAGTGAGAAAAAGAATGGTAAAAGCAAGAAGACTGTGGCAGTTTTACATGTTTATCGTTAAAAGTACCATGGAAAAATCTAAGAAGTTAGATTTGCACAACTGAACAAAAGATGTTATGAAAGCAGAATCATTAACTTTGAAAGGCAGAGGTACAGGAAAACTGTAATTTATTGTCTTGAGTGGTAGATGACACTACAAATATTTTTATCGGGGTTTTTTTTTAAGTAATGAAGAGGTTCTAGAAAGTTTCAAAGCTTACTATATGTGGTTATCTCAGCTTCTAGTCAATATTTATTTTGAAAACACCTGAGGCTTTCCTGCTAACTTGAATATGAGCAATATCACAATAATTACCACTTGTTGTGAGTAGAAAGAGGATTGAACACCTGAGTATGACTGAAAATGTATTAGGGAGAAACGGGAGGCAGGCTCTCATCCTCATTTTTCTCTAATCCTCAGATATTTGGATTTCACAGGAATAAAAATCAGATCTCAATACATCTAGTTTTTGATATTTTGTCATCCAGCTAGGGGAATAAATGGTTACCCTTGATAAGGCAAGGGCCATCAATGCAGTGTGTGAGTGGAACTGCTAATTCCCCCATTGGTTCCTTACAGCAGTACTAAGCAGTGTCATATCACTTCACTCAGCAGCCTTAGGAGATTCGTATACTGAGCAAAGCCAAGGTATATTATGCTGAATTGCTGAAGACGTACTTTTATGCAGTAAGTGTAAGTATCCTTTTGTTTTATAACTACAGCAGGAATGCACCTTTCTTTGTAGGAGCTAACATTTATTTTATTGATGCTCACTCTCCTTATGCTTATGAGTAGTTTTGCACAGAGTGGAAAAAGTTACCTGGACCAGTTTTACAATAGAACTCTCTTACTGCCTTTGATGAGATAAATATTGAAGATATATTGGCACTACATCTTTCCCTGGAAACCCAACCCCCCCTCTTTTTATTAGAGCCTCAACATCTTCAGTACTCTAGAACTATGGGAAAAAGAATATATTTTTCCCATAATGTTAAAAATATGACTCCTGTGTTCTCTTGATGGTTCCCTGTACATTTCACTGGGTTTCACATCACTCTGAACATAATAGTGCTACATTTCTCCACACATTGTTCTCACTGTGGATTTTCATTGAGATGGGTGCAACTTCTTAATCAGCTGAATAACATACAGCTGATGGTCTGATTGAGTACACTGTAACTAGCATTTATTACTAGCTTGGCACATGTTCAATATTCAAAAAATTAAATCCTCACTTCCTCAGTATTTGCTAAAAGGAAAACAGGTCATATACAGGTGTCTGATGAACAGGTAGAACGTTCTGAAATACATCTTAACAACATATTTACACAAATGCACACAGAGAGTTAAATGCATTATAGTAGACAAAGAACCAGTAAAAAGCAAAATTTATTATACCTTTTAATGCAGAAATCCTGAATTAAATGGACTTATTTGGCTTCACAGTTTTAGCTCAAGGTAGGTCTGTTGTTCAGATGGGTAAAACAGGAAAGTTTCCTTCATACGTCATTCAGTACGAAGCAGATACATTGTTTAGATACATTATTAGAAAATGGAAAGTATTTATTTGTTCCCACAGAGATAGAAATAATCTTCTTTCTGATATAAAAGCTCTCTTAAACCTCTCCTGAGGAGATATCTCGCTCCCATGCATCCAATTTATTAAACATATATAGAATCATAGTACATCATAGGGAATATGACAATAAAATAAATGAGATAGGTTGATAGGTTTCTAACAGGAAGATGCAATGGAGAAGAAATCATGGAAGCAAAGATTAAAACATTAGAGAAATCACATAAATCCCTATTAAAGAAATCTCTATGTCTAGCTTATATCACTGGTCACAGAGTTAAAAAATACCAGATTGCATGGGAAAGAATTATGACAGATCCTGACAAATGATTGTCTATTCTGGCCAATTTTTTAGAACACTTGCCAGGATTTAGAATAGCAAGTATGTCATATACTCTAGTGCTAGAATATGATATAATTTTATTAAATCTCTTATACACAGTCTGGCATATGAATATAATGCTCTCCATGGATTTGGTTCATCATCCATCAGGAAACTAGCAGAAGGCATCCCAAGAAGTACAGCTATTTTGTAGGACCCCTCAGAAAAGATTTAATATGTTACCTAGCATTATTGATAATGACTCAAGGCTGGAGTCATTATCCTTGCCAGAAAGACACTATACAAATTAATTTCTCAAATCTTCCTTCTAATGGGCCAAGGGAGGTCTTTCACATCTCTGAGTGTCTTAGATGAAGCTAGGTTTTGTTTACCTATTTAGTGTTTGGATCAAATTTTTTTTATTATTATTTCGGCAGGGGAGTTGTATCGACATAAGCAATCACTGAAGTAGATCAAGAGTTTGACAGATGATAGAAAAATACTGATGATTTGTGGCTGAATTTCCTAGAAAGCATTCCAGGAGAAGAGTAGGCGAAACCTGCACTTATAGAGTTTCATCGTAGCATTCTAAGAGAAGAGTAGATGAAACCTGCATTTACTGAGTTTCATCACAGCATTTTGTCTTAATAAATTGTGCCAGGGAGAGCATCTCCCAATAAACTATAGTACCGTGAGATTATGCTAATTAATAGGAAGTGGATTTCTTGTTTGGGCAGACTGTATCTGATTGATCTGTGATGGGGATGACAGAAACAGTAATCTAATCTCGTCCACCCACCCATCTGGTATTTCTAATGTGTTTATTGTGCTGTTGCATATACATCATCAATCATGGATGTAAAATATGTAAAGACTGCAAACATAAATAAAAGATGACATATTAATTGAGCAACAGGCAAATTGATGCATTTACAGTGCTGGGAAGTGGATGCTCTAGGGAACTTCTCATTACAGATCAGCTGCTGATATGCAGCTATTAACACCCAGCTGCTTGCTTCTGCCACAAAGAGGTTTGTGGTGATACTGCTGCTTAGTACTGCATAAGGAATGGCTTAGTATTGCACAATGAATGCAGTGGAAAAATCTGTGCTGGGCAATTAAATGTGGTTCTGTAAAATAGCCATGAGGAGGGGGAGGAAAAAGGGCCCAGTAGTATTCCATACACATTAAACTAATTTACTCTCTTGAAACTTGCCTACACAGAAAACCCTCTGCTGCAAAGCTGGTCAATGCGCCACTACTTTTTCTTGCTCTCTTCTTTGATACTGCCTGCTTTGGGACACCTGCATACTCACTCAGTCTTTATTTTCAGATACTTAGTCTTCCAAATGAGCACTTTACTGTCCCTCAGGCATTAACTATTAAGTTCTCAGTTACTGCTTTTCAGTCACTACCATGGCTTATTCAGCTTTATGCACTTATCTCCCTTCCCCAGCCTTAATTAAGCAATCCTTTTGTGACAAGAATTCAGGGAAGATTCTATTGCAGTGTCACTGCTTTCAGCCTCTACATAATGTCATCAACATTTTGAACTCAGTTTTTGGTTGGACTGCAGACCTCAATTCCTTTTTCAGATGTTTAGCTATTTTTCATACACTTCCATTTCTTCAACTTCCTAATTGAAAGTGTTTGTTTTGCATCTCGCTTCAACTTACATCTTTAGTTGAGTGTATTGCACTCCCCACCAAATACTCTGACATGATCAGAAGTTTATTTTGTACTTCCTTTAAATTTTAAAACTTAAACCAGCAGATTAAAGCTATTTGATGGATGAAAATGGTAATTGCTTTCATTCCTGTTTCTTTTTCATGATTCACGTGTCTCAATAACATGTAAGAAAATTTTTAAGGTTAAAAGATAGAATGCCCTTTAAATGAAAGTTAAGTAGAAAAAAATATTTCTTTGATTTGTATAAGCGAACTACTTACACAATCAAACACACATATACACAAACACGTAAATAGTATATATTTACTTCAACCATCTCCCCAGTGAAAATACAGATATGAATTTCTGTGTTTTCATACGCTATTGCTTGGGTAGGAGCTTGGATTCACTCGTATTTAAAAGACAGAGAAACATGCTAGGACATTTGATCTGAATTGTTAGAGCACAGATCTGTTTAAATCTTAGACATCTTTTTCTCTTTGGTGGACAGAAACATTAATGAAGAAAATACTGATGAAGAAAATAGTAGACATACAGCATTCAGCTGTTTCAAACAGAAGAGCCAAATATGTTAAAGGGCTGGTGCTGGAAGGTTCTTGTTCTAGGACCCTAAAGCTGCATTTCCTATGTCAATTCACAGTTTCCTTTGGCTTCACTAACTGTACTACAGACACATGTTGTGATCACAGCATTTGGTACTTATGTCGGTAAGTCCATAAAAATACTGCACAACCCCAACCAATTTCACTGAAAAAAAGATGAAAAGCATAACTACATAGCACCTTATTTGTATCTGAATTTCTGAATTTAGTTTCCACTACACCTTTCTAACATCTGAGCTTTTGAGAGCACATCAACATGAAAAACATCTCTAAACATAAACACAATAGTGATATCTTTATGTGACATAATTAACCTCAATATTTTTTGTCTCTGTTACTGTTAATGTGAATACATTATTTGTAACAATGAGGTGTGCTGCCATAAAATGTTTCCAGAACTGATTAAGGAACAAGACTGAAATGTGGCATATAAGAGTGAGTGTTACAGTATATCAAGATGATGTTGTTTCACCTAAGATGTTCTATATTACCCATGTTTGGCAGAAGAACTAAGCATTAGCTTCCTTGAACATACACACGTATATATTTGAGCATGAAGGGCCTAAAATAAAACTCAAACCTATACTTTTGATTAAAGGAGCAATGCTGAGCAGTCTGCTAATAAGAACTGGATCAAAAGGGGTAGAGATCATGTTTTCTGCATTGTAAGATAAGGAACTAATCTCAGCATTCTTTACCAATTTAAGATATATATAGTGTCCAAGCTGTACTATATGCACTGCTTTCTTAAAAAAATAAATTCATAACCATGACAATTGTGGGAAACTTAATGGATTGAATATCTAAACAATTCCAATAGGTGCAAAGTTCTAAAAAAAAAAAAAAAAGTATGTTCTAGCAGAAAAAAAAATGCTCAATATGCAAAACATCGTGTTTAATGAGATTATTTAAGACCATTTTATATGTAAAAATAATTAAGAGATGTGCTGAAAGAGGCATTACTTAAGTATTTCTTAAAACATGTCAAAAGCACATTTTACCTGCTATGCACATCTGTAAAAACAGAGCATTTGCCTTGGCGATTTGGTAGCTATCAGGGAAAACTATTGTTCCATGGGGAATTTGTATGAAATATTCATTCAATTAAGTTTTCAAAATCCTCTGAGCCATTCAGCTACTCTGTCAAAATGAGCATATTATAGGAGCAGCAACATTGTTTTTACGACAATGCATGCAAACTGATTTCTTAAGCAGATGTACTTTTTGACTCAAAGATTGATCTAACAACAGTATGATGATAAAGGCTTGTTTCTCACTCAGGAATTCCAGAAATCTTTTAGCTGGCTTTGCTATGCTATAAACGCAATTCGTTGTGCTCTTGGTAAAGTTGTTAAGATGTTACATGGCCAGAGGTGCTGCTCTGAATTAGGGTGCTGTGGTTTGCTGGGTGCTCAAACTTGTGCACAGCCTTCCAATTTGACCATTGCTCTCTCTGATTAGCATATTTTTATTTTTTTTTATTTTTAACTAAGCTTAGTTCTATTGAGATGCTCTGTACTGAGGTTTCTATCTTCTTCCTTTCATTTTCTTGATTCAAATGAGAAATAGAGATTCAGCTTTTTTTTCTGGAGCGAGTTTTGAAGGCTGTATTAAGAACTTTACCCCATACTGATATAATACAGCTCTAAGATTCAAAAATTACCACTCTGAGTCTGACTAAAAGTCCACTTAGTCTGATTTTATTTTCCACAAGAATGGCCATTTACAAATACTTCAGACAAGAAAAGAAGAAATAGAGGACATACAGATCACTTTTCCTTAAAATCTCATTTGACCCCTTAATTTTTTTTAAAATGTATTTTATTTTAAAAGTTTACTGTGTAGCCTTTTGCTTTTAGTTGCTTCTCAAAGAATTTTTTACATGTTTCAGTATTTTTTTTGCCCTAGTTTGCACAAAAAATTTTATTTTTCTTGTTTGAATGAGAAAGGGGGTTTTAGGTTGTCTTGTTTCTGTTTTTTTAAACCAGTATTTGCATGTTTAACTCTATTTTTTTTAACTGTGCTGGATTTTTTTGTTGAACCCTTGTAAATCTTTGTGTAATTTTACATCTTTGTCCTTGTTCTCTAACTTGAAATGTGCCCTCCATCTTGAAAGGTTTAATCATTCTCTCTGTTGACATTTACACCGTGATTACTCTATTGTAAAGTGGCTATTCTGGAAGAAGGAAATATGAACTACCTAGAAGTAAATAATTTGTTTTTTCTTTTGTACATCTCCACTTGCTCCAAGAATGAGAGAAAGGAAAATGCTGAAAGACAGAGAAACTAATATTAAACATTAAGACAAATAATCATACACATATCTCCATTTGAAAAATTAATGATAAATTTATAAACCATAAGTATTTATAGTTCACAACAGTGCAGCAAGAAGTCTTGTGGTTGTTGAATCCATAAATCTGGCTAGTGATCCTTCTGACTAAAGAAAAAGAACTGGGGTTTAATTTCTGTGCTCCTGTGTGGTTCCAGGGCCGTGGGCGCACACTGCACTCACCATGCATCAGGGGGTAACTGCTGAGAGCCTGACACAGGGGCTGTGTCTGGGGCTGTCTCGGAGGCTTCTCTGTGTAACTTCCACCGTGGACCTTCCAGGAGTTAACAGTTCTTCAGAGCACCAGTGCATGTGCACTGTATGTGCACTGCTATTCCAATCTGGATTGATCACGACAAACCACAACCTGTAAAAGTTCAAAATGGTTTAAGCAAAAATTGCAGTCTTCTCTTCCTTGTGCTACAGTATATACTTTCAACAACTTTCCTTGGGTGCAAAAATTCTCCATTGTTCATTCTGCCATTGCATTGCAACTGCTACATTTTTTGTAATATTTTATGCCTGACTAGTTCAGGTTTTTTTACTATAAAACTGTTTTTCTGAGCAAAGTGTTCTGCAAAGCTATTCAAGCTGTATACAGTGTTGATTCTGAAGATGTTATTCTTCCCATATTTTGAACCTTATTTGAACTGAATATGTGTTAAATAAATACAACAAAGGATAGTAATGATAAATGTAATGACATAAATTTCTTGTGTATCATCTAAGCACTGACTGACTGTAAAAGTTAACATCAGTGGTACAGAAATCTAAGTTACATATAATTCTAGCTTTTTTGTGTTTTGAGTGGGTTATAAGTTCAAAATAATACTTTAAAATGCCTAAAATTAATAAAATACTTTGGACAACTGGAGTCACTATGTTTGTTTTTTATGCATCTAAAATCCGTGTTCTTAGGCCTGGATTCGTGCCACATAAGCTTACATACTCAACCATAGTGACTAAATAAAGAACATATTCTCTCTGTTGACTGTTCTTACACAGTCAACAAAAATGGCTTACCACCTTCAGAAGGTTAATTTCCTTAGAAGTTGTCACTTGGTAACTATTGATCACTGAGGAAACTGTAACTTTCAGAGGAGACCATACTGTACTCCTGGCAACACAGGAAAATGCTTGTGTTTAGATAGGAAGAATTGAAAAATAAAGCCTAAAATAATGAAAATGCTTGTTCCTAAACTCCTTCATTTTAAATGTCTTTGAATAATTTACATACATTTCTCTAAAACAATATATTTCCACACTGATTATTTCAGAGACCAAAAGAGAATCAACCATGGTGTTAATCCAAATGCTGGTGCATTCAAATTCAAAATCCCTATAGGAGGAAACAACCCTTCCATATCTTTGAACTGTAGAAAACAGAGATGACACAAAAATGAGGATCCTACTTAAAAGGACATTTAAAGGGTAAGTTGAAATCGCAACACACAAGCACTGGAGACCATTTCAAATAACAGTAATATTAGCAAACAGACATCATCAAAGGAAAAAGGCTCCAAAAGGGACAAATAAACAGAAATCATTAAATATCTCAGTAAAAAAAGTTAATAGAGGCAAAAAGATGTCCTTCAACAAATGGAAGCTATGTTCAAATGAAGAAAACATGATAGAGCAGGTGTTCTGGAAAAGTAATCACAAAACTAGTATAAATCCCCCTCTAAAAGAAAAATTTGTGGAAAAAGATCCTAAAGGTTGTAATTATAAAAATATTTTAAATACACCTGATTGGAGTAAATGCAGAAAGAAAAATGCCTCTGAAGAGTAACCCAGAGAAGGCAAATCTTCTGAGATGTGCTTTGAGAATGACAGAGAGAGAGAGAACAGCAAGATCCTTCTCTGGGACTGATATGCCTCAACTACTGTAAGATACATGCAGGTATTCTTCCCAAGAATGCCAAGGTGGTGGAAGGATTGAAAAAGGATTGTATGTGTGTGTTAGGGCTATCTCTGTCCTCTCACACACCAGAGAGCGAGGCTGAGAACTTCTCTTGCTATGCAGGGGGCAAAGCATTGAAACTGCCTTTGAGAAAGAGTTACCATTTGGGCAGAAAGCCTTCCTAACGAAAACCGAGTTTCTAACTTTCCATTACAAATTCTTCTGGAATTGTATCTATTCCTACAACTACATATTAGAAATCCTGTCTCTGAAGAATAACAGCAAGGAGTCAATCACCTTCAAGGTGAAAGCTGGTGTAGAATATTCCTGTCAGAAAAGGAAGAAGGGTTTGTTCTTACTCCTTTATGAGTAAGAAGTCATGATTGTTGCACCTCCCTAGAAGATGAGACTTGAACTCAAATACTTCTCTAGACCAGAGACTGAAATCCACAAAGGGTTTTGTCTGCTGGCTTGTAGTCAGGGCATTTGGAGATCAAAGGGAAGTGGCTTCTTACAACTTTCTTGGTCGCCTCCTGCCTCTCATCTTCTCCAGTTCAGCAGCCCCATTTGCCAACCAGGGACCCAGAGTCACCTACAGGGACTAAATCTTCCTCCCATTGGGGCAGTGAGAAGGAAAGGAGAAGGGAAGAACTGTGAGGTGGAGGAAGAACTGGAAGATCTTTTCAGAGGTGAAGGCTTTCTGGTGATGCACTGTTAGGGCGAGATTGTAAGGATATATACCATTTACTGTTCCTGAGAGACATACCTACTGCACAGCTTGAGGATGCTGTCTCCTGGCTGTAGCAACTGAACAGCCACCAGGTGAGCAAACTAAGTGATCTGGCGCTACGATACTTTCCTGCTGTATATGTCTGTGCACCGTCTAGAATAAGTGCCCAATGGAACTCAATTACTGCCTTTTCTTTGCTGCCAACCAAGATTTCACAAGTTCACAAAGGTATAATTATTTTTTTCGTTATATGTCTAGTAAATTGTGTGTTTCAGTTCTTGCTAGAATTAGGAGTTTGAAGTTTGAAGGCTACTTCAAGAATATTTGTTCAAATTGGTAAAAGATACTACAATGAATCCTATATTAAAGGGCTTAAAACAAGCTAAAAAGTGGCTGTCCTAACAATGTTTTCAGAGTGCAACTAGCAGATTGTTGTTGCAATACCTTTACAACTATTGGAAAGTAAATCTCCTAATTAATGTAATTAATATCTTTATTAAAAATAGAATTTTACACCTATCTGAAAGCACTTGAATATCAAACATAGAGATGGATACACACCCAACTATTTGATTTTTAATTATTTTTTCTGACACTCAAATGTCTTTATCTTTTTTTCTTTCTCTTTTTTTTCTGCTTCTTTTTTTTTCTCACACTTGAAAGCATGAAAGATTCTCCTTTGATGTTCATGTTTCTATACTTAGGAATGTTAATTTCTCAGAAGTTATTGGAAGTTACAGAAATTAAGCTTTCTCATGGTATCACTGTCTCTTTGCACCTCTCTCTATATCTATTCATCCATTCACAGAAATCAGAAATATCCTTTTTGATACAATGTGTCATTGCTTTTTTATTATCTCCTCTTTATTGAGCCTGAAATTTGAAGTATTCTTCTTTTCCTGAAATTGGGCTGAAAAGCACCACTCAGTTACTACAGAATTTAAAGTTATTATGTGTGCATTTGCAACCTGATGTAAGACACTGGATTAAGATCTCACTGGATTATTTTATTATTTGGTCAGAACAAGCTCTGTGTTTGTAGGGGGGAAGGGCCAGGACTGCAGCCCCATGGGACAGAAGCCACATGCCGGAGCCTGCATGGGACAGTTGTCAGTCAAAAAGGCCCACCTGGGAGGCCACCCACCCCACATCTCCTGGGGCCTCCCAGGACTGGCTGCACTATCCCTCACTCTGGCCTGGAGGGCACTGAGTGGTCAGTGAGCTGGATGTCCCACCTGGGACAGGTGCCCATGGCAACCAAAGCACATAAATAGAGCATCACAGAGCATCCATCTTGCCTTTTCTCTCAGGACCTGCTATCAGTGTGTGATGTTCCAGACTTCAATAAGACCCATCAGTGGAAACTATGCAGTTCTCTTATTCTAACCTCTATCTTTACTCCTTCTTTCTTCTCTTAATCTCCTTTCTTTACTCTTACCTTAATCTCTTTTGGGTAACTTAAAACCAACGGGTTGTCGTGTGCTAAGTTCTTTAGTGAAATGCTTCTGCCTTGGTTGTTACTCCTGTGAACCTTTTGCCAAAATGAATATTTTCTCACTAAATTAAAAGAATTCTCTCGGGGAAAAGTGGGTGGCTTTTTCTCTTCATGCAACTTCAAGGTATTAAAAACTACAGGCTATGTAAAAATTCAGGTGGAAACTCTTGGATTCTAAAATATAATTAAAATGCCTGGGCAGCTCATGGCTTGGCCCAGGACTTTACACCTGACTAAAATTTATTTGGGTAGTGGATATGTTAGTGATAAAAATGTGAGCTATTTAGAAAAATGGGCTTGCCATATCCATACACTCCAAGTATTAACAGTTTACAGTTTCTGGATCATATGGTCTACTTTTCTCAGTTAAGATAGTCCTAGGAAAGGTAAGGACTTATTTGAAGAATCCATGCCACTTCAGCTCTGGGTGTGACTTATGATATATCAGACTGTCTGAGTATTCAAACTACTTCTCTTCTACATCCAGGGTTGATGACTGTTATACACATACTGTTAATTTCTTCCAGGATGGTGCTCTGTATGGAAGAGATGTCATAACTTGTTGAAGTTAATTGCAGTGCTGGAGCTGAATTTAAGTATCCTCAGAGTGAATTGAAAGATATTTTCTGTTCTCCTAGTAATTGTCACAGCTGCAAGAAAATGTCCAGGACAATGACTAGGACATGGCCTGAGGTTAAGCTAACTGAAAAGGATGTGAAAAACTACTGGGCTGATTTGGAGGAGATTATATGAGAAGTGGCTGACCATGTGTGATTGGAAGTGAATACTGCGTTCTTTTTGAAGAGCAAAATCTTGCAAGACCAGTTCAATCTAGGTAACAGCATCAGTGATATCATCTCACATTACTGGGAACAGAAATATCAAAGTTTGGAACAGATGTAAAACCAGGAACCAATGACAAGAAGAAAGGAAGGGTGAAAAACAAGGTTAGGAAACTGCAAAAGAGGTAGTAAGGTATTGAAATCATGTTGCTGGTGCTCTTTGAAGGATCTGCTGGACTGCCCTGCCCTTGATCACTGAAGACTAAACCAGGGCAAACTGGCCTCTTCTAACCATACCACATGAGGTGTTCTCATTTCTGTAGTCAGGAAGACAGGGATGGTGGGATCCTGGACTGAAGGTGTCATCTGGTGTCAGATGAGCACTCTGGTGTCATCATGTTGTAGGCCTGATGGCATCAGCATCTATACAGTACTTTCTGATAGTGATTAAGTCAGACTTTGGGTTTCCTTGTAATTCTCTGTTTCATTTTGTTTTGGTTGGTTGGGGTTTTTTATTTTATTTTTTTAATTTCTTATCCTTACTACTAATTCACAGTCTCCTTTTTCCATTAATCCTTCCTTAACTGTTTGTTATCTGATACATAGATCATAAACTTTCTAGTATTTGCCTAATATTTCTTATTCAATCACACCTTGATTTAGATTCAGTTGTGCAACAAAAATAACTCATTTTTTCCCAGGTCAGACTGATTCATTTACATTTATTTTCTGTAGAAAGGAATGAGATATTGCTAAGCTTCTTTTCTGATTTGTGAAATGAGAGATATATTAAATATTTTGCCTTTTTTAGAGATTTTAAGATCCCTGTGATACTGCAAATCACATATAAATAAAGAACACTGCAGTTTTTTTCCAAAGAGACGGGAAATGGCAAATAAATAGTTTTTGAAAACTTTTATTTTAAAATTTGCAGCTATTAGAAGTTGACAACAATCCATGTAAATCTATATTGAGACAACTACACGTAATGTTTTTAGAAAATATTTCTACTTCTTTGTGAAATGCAAAAAAGGTATTAACATAAAAGTTAAAACAGAATGTGTATTCTTGTTCTAATTTTCTTTTCCTCACAAGAAATAATTATGTCAGTATCAGAAACTTTAATATATCCAGAACTTTTGACACAATAATTTTACATTTTAAAAGAAATATATTTTAACTGAAATATTTCTGAGGTTCTTTTTAGCCAAAAGAATATCAGTATTCGATATTTCATATTCTCAGAGAAAAGTCTGAAGAGGTTGATTTCTGGCTGGATTTTCAGAATATCTCAATCACTTTAGCTCTTTTCCATTTTGTAGAGTTAAACTGAATTACATTGGCTGAAGATGCAACATAGTGGTTTCTATAGGAAAGCATCTCATGGTTTAACTGTGCTAGTACAGAGCAAGGATTTGAATTTTTTACATGTTTTCTTAAGAGGGGAAAAATGTAAACTCCATGTACAATTGCACCGAGTGGAAATATAAATCCAACTGTAGCAAAGGAGAAGATACTGAGGAGAAACAGCAGTGACAGATAGTACACATAGATGGTATGCATTAAATACTGTGAAGGATTTATCTGTCTAATTCTCATTGGATTGCAGTAGGATTTTGGTATTGCATAACTCTGTAGGTAGAATTTAATGTTGCATTGGCAATAATTGTACGAGTACAGTGAAGGAAAATAGATCTCTTAGGGTAAGGTTAGAGAAAGTTGCTAGACTCATTATTATTCCAGACATCCCAGTTAAGAGATCTGTAAAGATGTGGAATATCATTTAGCTGCTTTGTAAAGACTGAATATATTATGCATATGATTGCCTGGTATGAGAATAGCAGCTCGGCTATTGGTCAGACAAAGCTGTCTAAGATGATAAGCAGGATACCCAATAATCTCTTCCAGGAAAGATTAGGACACTGGCTCTGATTTTTTCAAGTAAGAACTTAACTTCTCTTTATGAGACCTGAACCAACCTCAGAAGAAAGTAAAAAAAAAAATGAAGTTTGGTATTCATGGGGAGGGTTGTGAATGTATAGTGGTATTCCGTTATTTTATGTCTTCAGTATTTACATAGTTGTATCTTTGGTCTAGTCCATTAAAAGACAATATAGGATTATTCACTGCCATTTCTGTACTTATAGTACTCATTTAATAGCACTATTGCACAGGAAATTTTTCTTACTGATGGGGTTATAGCTATGGTTAGGATGTCCTTGTTAGATCATGGTTGATAAAATATGACCTCATAGCTGCCATCAGTACTTTGGAGAGAAAAAAGACTATTGAGTAATCAGGTTATGGTAAGATGTCTGCAAGTGATCCAAGGAACGAAATAGCAAAAAAAACCCTCACTGTCCTTATGTAAAATGCTTGATAATTATCCATGAAAATTGTTTAATTTTGGCAATAACCTTCTGTGCCAAAGACCTAGGTGTTTACTGTGATTCAGAACTCTTCCTGGAACATAAATGCTTACTAATATCCAGAAGGATTATCTGACAGTTTAAATCTGTTGACAGACAGTTGTTCCTCAGTGGGGAACCAGTTTCTTCAGATGTGAAACAAAACTAAGAAATCTCAGGAACAAACTCAAAGCTCTTGGGTAAGAAAATTCTTTTCTCTTGAAACACTTGGTTTTCTCCTCTACTGCAAGAGCTGCTTTAAAACAGCTCCTCAGTACACCATTGCTAGATTAGTTTAAAAATAATGAGACTTTAAGTTAAGAGCGAATACTTACATTTATTACCATCTGTCATGTTTGCTTCTGAGGTGTGACTTGCAAGCTAAAAATTTATCATTTAAAGAAAGAACATCCATCATATTATACAATCAATTGTACCTCTACATTGGCACCAGAGAGCAGAGCAAATGATCATTTGTATTGGAAGTATGAAGTTCAGTTCTTTTAAGGCAGGCCTCCTAGAAAATAGGTATTGCCTGTGAATAAGCAGAAAACTAATCATGAGGTTTGTCTTGCACAAACTGGGCATTCTAGCCTAACATTCAGCCTTGTACAGATTTTCACTATAGTCAATGAGAAAATGGCCAGTGAGATGGTCCCCTTGAGGAGGCAAAACTCCTCTGCAGAGGAGTTAGAATGAGGGTGTCCCCGAGGGCACAGTTTTTTCCTGTCTTTACAGCTGCATATTCAGAAATACCTATGCAACTGTATATACACATTATGTACAATTTAAAATACAAGATATATAAAACACAGTATGTTGTGCATTTTTATTTGTTATATGTCTTAAGCATTATACAAAGTGATACATTATTAAATTAAATACCAACTTACTTTCTTCCTGTCTCCACCTCTCCAGTTACAGCAGACTGAGAACTTTGACTACTAAGACCAGATTCCTAATTACATGTCTGAGGTTATGTAAGGGAACTCCATCAAAACCTAAACCTATTACCTTGAACAGGACAAGAGTCAGTTAAACATGAGGGAAAAGTCTCTTACATGTGCGATGTATTAACAATGAGCATACCTATTTAGATTCAATTTTTTTTCATAACCATTATTACTAATAGATAAGTCAAAATAATATATTATCTCACCACTTTCCAGATCATTAGATAAAGACATAACATATTCAGGGGCTGAATACTTCTGCATATCAGAGCATATGGCATACAGGAAAGGTGGTTCATATGAAAGTTATCCACAGTGTGCATTTTACCTATGTGTATTTAAAAGGGATATATTTGGCTTATATTATTCAGACTTCAGAATGCATAGTGGTTGCTATGGATGATAAACATTGTAATAATGAATGCCTCCTCTCCTCCTCCTTTCTCTGAGCTTTTATGGCTGAGCAGGCGTCATATGCTCTGGAATATCCCTTTGGTCAGTCTGGATCAGCTGTCTGTGCTACATCCCCTCACAATATCTTGCCCACCACCGACCTACTGGTGTGTTAGGGGAGATGTTGGAGAGGTGGTGCTGATGTTGTGCCATCACTGCGCAGCAGTAGCCAAAACACTGTTGTGTTATCAACACCTTTCCAGCTACCAGTGCAAAGCAGAGCACTGTGAGGGCTGCTATGGGGAAATGAACTCAATTTCAGCCAAACACAATACATACCTTATCTAGCAGTAAACTTTGTCCTATGATTTAAGGAAGTAAGACCATGTTTTAGGCATGCAAGTAGTGTATATGTCATTGAGGTGAGGAAGGAAGAACACAAAGCATAATGCTGGCAGGGGCTGTCAAATTCACTAGGTTTCCCCGTAATCACAAACAATCAAGTTATATAATTTCACTGATATGTGTATTAAGCTTCTCTTCGTCTCCTGTATTGTACTAAAAAAACCCTGTATTATCAGTAAAAAATAAAAGTATTAACTAAGCATACAGAATCATCATGGCTAGGCTTCGCAAACGAAGATTTGGGAAAGGCTCTATCCACATTTGTTACAAGCACGCTGGCATACAGAATAAACCTATTTAAAAACTCATAGGACCTTACACAGAAAGTGAAAGGTAAGACAAGTGGTCTGTTGGGGTACATGAAGAAAAATAACCAGCTCTGATGCTCTGTTTCATTCCTGGCAAGACTAGTAAGACAATTGGCATGTGTATTGAAGTAGTGAAACTGTAAGTAAACTTCTACCATTCACTCTCAGTTTCAAGAAAACAGTATGTTCACTCCTCTAAATATATTCCTGAAATAGGCGATCTCATAGCTGTTTTCTAAAGGAACATTGTAGTAATAATTATTCCCTCGCATAATTTCAAGAGCAGAAACGTCTCAAGCCCCCTGTAGTTGACAGTTATGAACATAAAGGAGTCATTATATTATTATTATATGTCATCATCTGTTAAGATGTATCAGAACCTGACGACATTCAGTGTCTTGAGGCTCATATACCTGTGTTTTCTTGAAATGATCACACCAAAGCCACCAAAAGGGTGTTCTATCTGTAAAGGTAAATTTTATTGTAACATAAACTAGGGGAAAAAAAAAAGGTTTTGAAGAGAAAACTCAGGTTTGGTAAGTAAGTGAGATTAAAAGCAAAGGTATCTCTCTTCCAATCCACAGAGCTCTTGTTGTTGCACCATCATGCCATGCACCAATGCCTTGTTTTCTTACGGAAAGGTTAGCAAGAGTTATGTGATTATATGATTCTTGCTAACTATTCCATAGGTACCAGGTCACCCCTCCCAAAGCTGCCTCTTTTCCAAGCAAAGCTCCCTCAGCATGTCCTGAAAGGGCAGGTGCTGCAGGCCCAATCATATTGAAGGATCTTGGCTGGAACTCACTCCAAGTTATCAATGTCTTTCTTGTACTGGAGAACAGAAAACTGGACATAGAACTCCAGATGAATTTTAACAAGTTCTGAGTAAAAGGGGATCACCTCCCACAGGCTAGTGGCTGTACTCCCCTTTGTACAGCCCAGGAAACTACTGACCCTCTCTGCTGCAGAGGCTCAGTTTTGTCTCATGTTTGTTACTCATGAAGATCCCCAGGTTCTTTTCAGAAGAGCTGCTCCACAGTCAGTCAGTCAGTCCCCACCCTGTACTGTTGTGGGAGATTAGTCTATATTTGATGCAGAACTTTGAATTTGTCTTTTTTAATTTTCAAAATGGCTCTCTTGGATAATCCCAACAGCTCTGAACATTAACCCTGCCTTCAAGCACATTAACTGCCCTTTGCAATTTGTTGTCATGTCTAGACCTGATGAGTCCCAGGACAGATCCTTGCAGTACACTGCCTCTGGGTAGACTGGACTTCATTAACCAGCAACATCTGAGCTCAAGCACTTACTGAGTTTTTCATTCATCTGCCTGTCCACCCATCTGCACTACAAGAGTCCAGCTTGAATGCAAGAATATAAGCAAAGTATGTCCAAAGCCTTGCTAAAATCAAAAGTGTCAGGTATTCTCTGCCTTTCTCAATCCTCAAATCCAATCAAGGCAGAGTGGTCAGGCATGATTTGCCCATTGTAAGTCTGTGCTAAGCCTTTGCTCAGAGACTGGGTGGGCATCAATCTGCTGGTGGGAGGTGTTGAATGATGGCTTTTGAATCTCTTGGTTTTCTTTTTTTCTCCTTTACATGCTAAACTGTCTTTTTCTCAACCCATACATTTTTCTTGCTTTCATCCTTCCAATTTTCCCCCCAGTCCACTAGGGAGGTGAGTGAGTGAGTGGCAGTGGGGGCTTAGCTACCAGCCCGGTTGAACCCCTCACACTCCATACATCACATAAGATGCATAAGAAGTATTATGTTGCATTGATTACTTGTAATAGCTGGAATTGTCATCCTCATTCAGACTGACAGAGCTTATAATTTATATTTAATCTAAATTTTACTATTTCCTGGTCAGTGTGTGCTTAGTTACTTTGTTTTAGGGATATTCATAAAAAGTGCATATCTAAGTACATGCTGACTTTAAAATAATTTTTTAAATAAATGTCTCTCTGTGGTTTTGTGTTTAATACATTTACTGTTGGGTACGTAATAATGATTAAAATCTTTCAAGAACTTAATGATTAGAGAGATTATTTCAGAATTTATACTATTGACTCTGAGAACGTCTGCAAAGTAGTTGTGTATTGCTCCCTGCATCTCTGCTGTGCTAATCTGGGCATGATATCTACCTCCTAAGGTGGAGCAGGAGGGGAGAGGATCTTATCATACAGCAAACTGCTGCCAGGCACTGCTGTATCCATTTCGATAAGAGTACAGAGTTTAGCACAATTGGTACTGTATTAGAAGTGTGGATGGCTTGATGCTAAAGCAATACAACCGTTAAATAATGCTTCTGTGTAGAGATGTGCAGACAAAGAAGAAAAACAAAATGATTAAGGCACCCTTTTGAAGAACACAAAGCTCTTTCTGTAGTCTCATGTCTGTCAGTCTTTGCAACTTGTGTCCCATTTTTCATCTTATTAACATACCAAACAGACAAATATTCCCTGAATGCAACCTGTGTTTACAAATACTGTCAGTGTTATTGACATCTCAACACTTTTCAAAGTTTCATGAAATAATGAATACGTACACCAAATTCTATCCTAGGAAACAAAATTAGCCAATTTGAGACTACTCCAGAGCTATACAGGCTGTATGTTCATCCAGATAATCTGGGGTATTAGGTGAGTTATACAGACCTGTTGGTCAGATCCTGGAGGTCTGTTTAGTAGCAGCTGGCAGCACAGGGATATTCTTAGATCACAGAGTTGTTTTCTCTAGCAAAGCCAATGCAGCAGAAGTTGGAATGCTTCTTTCTGACCACGTCTCTGATTAAATTAAAAAAAAAAAAAAAAAAGGAATTGCATGCCAATAATTTCAAATAGAAAATAATTCAAAGCAAATTTATTCAGTAGGGCAATGAATTGGAGCAAGCCTGAAGCAGCCAAACTGCAGGTATTGCATATGGCAGACCCACAGCAATTTCTAAGCCACCAGCACAGCTGCCTGAGGAACCTGCCAAGAGGCCAGATGTCACTTTTGGAAAGCTACATAACACAGCTTGAAGTGTGAATCCTTTGATGGCAAACCATTTTCACTGGGTCACATTCTGATCTCATTTACATTGTTTCAAAGCTAAGATTTCAAAGAATATAAATGAGAATAGAATTTCTTAAATGAAAATATAAATGGCAAATCAACTGAATTTCTTTAAAGAGAATTAGTGAGACAGAAAAAGTGTTTGAAATTGGATTCTCGGTTTGCAGGAATATAGTTTTCCAATAAAACCCAAACATTTATATGTTTAATTTAAATAATGAAAGCAATAAAAGTAATTAAAATTATCGCACACATTGTCCTAACAGTGCTTTAAAAATCTTATTGCAGATCCATGTAAATTACCTTTTATTATCATTTGATATGCTAGCAAATAGGTGTGTTACTAAAAATCTAATAAGCATGAAGTACTTAGCCCTGAATACTTTTAAAGTAATTTTTTTAATAGTCTGTTTATTAAAAAGCCATCAAGATGCTACTAAAGGAAAAGTATAAAGGAATAGGCCTAGTAAAAACAAACTCTGGCTATCAGCAGCAAAGTTTAACCCCTGTGTGTAAGCCTTGTCATGTCTCATATATGCACAATAAAACACGCAGTATATTTAACAAATTAACTACATATCAGCATCATTACAGCAAGACTCCACACCTGCTGAAGAGTTAATGGAGAAATTATGATGTTCTAATTCTAGGAACATAAAGGACTGGTAAAATTTTTAAAGATTATTTAAAGATTATTTTTTACAGAAATTAAGCTTTTCTTTTTTAAGACAGTTACTATTTAAAAATATGTTTTTTGGGGAATATTCTTTTATTTTTGTCTGTTTTTGTGTGAAAGGATGAACAGCCAGATCTGCAATGGTACCTTAACCTCCCCAGTGTACTCTGTGATAATCAAAACCCATTATTTTTAGCTTTCTCTTTAAGTACCACTTTGCCCATAATACTCATAAGGCTTCAAAGCTTATAGGCAGAACACTACAGCCCAGTTTTGATTACATAGCACTGACAGGCTTTGCTTCTGTGCCTCTCTCCATGTCTGTCAACCAGAGGCCTCTAACAAAATCACACTACATTTTCTGGAATGATAAGATTCACAGAGCATGGAAAAGACTTTCTGGGGCTGATCCATGATTAACATTTTTTTCTTCAAGAGGACAACATGTTGTGTGTTCAGTTTTTTTAAGACCAGTGGGTCTAAATATTACTGTCAAATCTATGTTATGCCGGCTAAGACCAAGTCTTTACTAGGTAAATTACAAATAGAGAATTTTTCTTGTTCAACCACATACTTTAATGTTTTAGTTTTCTCTGAACTTTCTAGGACCAAAAAAAGTATATGCATTCTACTGTTACAAAAAGTCTCTTCAAAATCCATTAATGTAATCAAAGGTTATTACAATGATATATGTTAGAATTGATTATATGTATTGTGTGTAAAACCTACAGTTTAGTATTAAAAGAATGTGAAAAACAAAAAGGAGAAAAAGAGAGTCTAGTGTTATATATCCTGTTAAGCAATTAAGAATATGCAGACTCAGACATTTGACAATTGCTATTGCAAACACATATGCAGGAAATAAAGGCTGAACAAGTTATTTTTATATGTGAAACTGATCCTTTGCTTTGATCCAGACAATTTAAAATGAAGGTGCCAGGCAGCTGGAGGTAGTTCACATAAGACTGTGAAAAGTGTTTGCACTGGATGTTGGGCAATTTAAAAATGTTAAATGAGTTCATGAGAAAAATTCAGAGAAGAAAAATCCATCCAAGACTATCAAACACAACCAAAATGCTCCTGGTTTATTGTTCCTGGAGTCAAAATATCTTAAGTCTCAGTGTGTATTCTAGGGGAGGCACTTATACCCATTGTCACACATTTGCTTCCTCCCACCCCTCCAGGAGAGTGTGAAACATTGCCTCATTCACCCCAAGGAGACCATCTGGCTGTCTCTCCTGAAGTCCTGGATAATTGTAGCTGTGGACTAACCTGCTTCATCTATTCTTATGCTTTTATATCCATTAGAAGTCTGCTAAAAATCTCCAAGGAAGTAAATTTCAAAGATTTCCCCTAGCTTGACAATTTCAGTGCTTATCACAGTGTTAGAATTTCTTTGTGACATCCAGTAATATCTTTTTACCACTAATCAAAGAGATTATACTTTTGTCCTTGCTTTAGTAGACATGGAAAATACTTGATCACAATCTTGTTTATAATATATAAAAGCCCGAAAGGCAATTCTCTAGGCAAGGTCTCTACACAGTCTCCCATTTTAGAATTTAAAAATCCGTACAAAAAAATTTTATATCATGTCTTCTAAATATCTTTTTCTGCTTTATAATGTCTTTGGTCTGTCTGCCTCAGTGTCATTCCCAAAACTGGATATATTACTTCAGATGAAGCTTTCCCAGTACTGAGGGGAATAATTTCTTGAGTTTTATGCAGAATACTTTTCAGAGAATCATTCTGAAATTTTATGATAGCCTTGAGTCCAATTAGCTTTATCCTAGAGAACCTTTGCATCCATACGAGAGCTGATAGTCAGTTTGTCTCTATGACGCATTGATGACTTCGATTTCTTTCTTCCTGGGAATGGTACTTTGCAGTTTTCTTTCTGAAAACTTTCTTTCTTTCTGAAAACTTTCTTTCTTTCTTTCTGAAGTCCGTCCTGATGATTTTTGCTATAGCTCCCATGCCCAAAGGTCATCCTGAAGTCCGATCCTTGCCCCAAAGGTATTTTTGATTACTCCTATTTTGTGATGACTCTTGATTTTCATCCACATATTTTTTATTCCCTTATTTAAGTTAGTGTAAGCATAGAATAAAATCACACTGAAACAGCCTCATATAAGATTACTTTCAGATTAACCTGCTTTTAGTAAAGAACTGAGAAAAAGTCCTACTTTTTCTCAGAAACACTTTCTTTTCCTTTGAACTGTATTTTTCTCATTTCTGTAAGAGAATATCCCATATAACCTATATGTAAAAAATAAAATAAATTATGCAGTATTTCCCATTGCCTACAAGAGCATCCATTCTGATAAAGAAGGAAATGATATTGTTATTGACATAAGTATGCTGGCTGTTTCTTCAGATCTTATTATCTCTTAGGAGCTCACAAAATGTTTGGTTGTAAAAAAAATCAGTCTCTTTCCATGTACTCAAATCAGACTGGTATCTATAACTTTCTGGTTCTTCTTTCACCTCCCTTTTAAGAATAAATACTATGTTTGTCCTTATTCAATACCCTGGGACTTTTCTCATGCTCAGTAGTTTGTCTAAGAGAATGACTAATGATTACAGGATTCTATTAGCTTGTTCCTTAAGTACCTTGGGGAGAATTTTATCTGAGCCTGTGGATTTGAATGCTTCTTTTAAAGATATTTTTTTTACACCTTCTGTCTATGTCTGTCTCCACGTTAAAATTAATTTTCCTCAGAGTCTGGTCAAAAGTAATCTTTTTTTTCTTTGTTTTTATTGTTTGCGAAGAATGAAGTGAGTGTGAGACAGCGTTGATTGCTTCAGCTTTCCTTGCACCATCCATTATGTTTATTTTTCTATCAAACAAATAATAGAACTAAGCTGTCTTCTTCTTAGTTCTTCTGTAGGTGTGGAACTAGTTTTGTTGCTTTGTTTGGTCTCATGGTAGTTTTAACTTGTTTTCATTCCTGGCCTCTTTTGATACTGTCTTTTCAAACAGCATTTTTTTTTAATGCATTCACATTCTTTTCTAATGCATTTGCTACTTCGCTCTAGTTTTATATAACTATTCATAGATTTAAAAGCCTTTCAAGGTCATCCAAAGGGCACAGTTCTAGGTGGATGCTATGGCAAATATTGTGTGTCTTTATCTATATTATTCATATACACATATTTATATTTTTTGTACCAGATATTTATTCAAAATGTCTGTAGCTGTTTCTAGTAGATGTAGCAGTCTTAGGTCACTGAGGTAGTGTGCCTTTCAAATGATTCATCCTTGATGTTCGCTCCTGTTGAAAAGCAAGACAAGTGTTGGAGACCACTATATAGGATAGAGGTCTGCGTCTATATAAATAAATGTCACTCATTATGTGGTCAATAACGGAAGAAAACAGAGGAAACAACCCAACATACACAAATATGCTTTTGTGATAGGAGTTGATGTAATCAATTAAATGCTATTTTCTTTGAATTCCTAATAAAAAATTATTTAATGTTTCTTGGAATAAAAAGTTACTTGCAGTCACCCACCAAATCACCCATTCACCCATCCATCCAACCAAAAGAATGCTTGAACATAACTTTAGGAAGTAAAGAGGTTAGAATTGAAGTGGCTAACCTTTTGACTGTAGCAGTGACAACACGCATCTGCTCTGAAAAAAAAATAAATTCTGAAAGAGGCAGTTACATAAAATGATCTTCCATAAAGTTGGTTAAAAAAGGTCCTGATTGTGCTAAAATAGCACTGACAAAAAATAGTTGAGGAAGATGACATTGCACTTGAAATGCGGTTGAATGTGCCTTTGGACAAGTGATTGGACTCAAAGGTTTCTTTGGCCATGTTCTTTCTGAAAAAGACAATCTTGAATTCTTGAATTCAGCATGTTCAGATTAAGGTTTCTGTCATGAAAACCTTTTCCTTTATTTTTGTCTCTTTCTTCTCTTATGAATTATTAGCTGAAAGAAGGAGGTCTTACTCATTACAAATAGATTTTTTTCATTATTCTATTTTTCATTGTTTATTTAATCAATACATGTCAACTTATTAATTCCACAATTAACTTGTGGAATTACCAGATGTGAATTAATAAATCTCTGTAAACTATATTAGCTAAAGATGTTGAAATTCTGAGAAAACATAAAAGAAAAAAGTAGAGTAATGTTTTATATCATGGTTTTCTAGCTTTTTCTTTCCATTCTTTTTCGTACTGACATGCATTTTATTTTACTCTTTGACAGCTATGCACATAGTCAAGCTGCACACCATTGATGGGAGCCTTCCTTTTACAAGCTTTCACGTATAATAAAACAATTGCATACTATATTGTAATAAATTGCTTAAAGGACTGACAACACGATTATCAAGACTAAGCAATGGACTAGAATTAAAATACCTCATAACTGTGGATAAAAAACAGTTAATCTTATCAGAATAGTATCTGGAAGACAGCTGTCTGATTTTTGACATACAAAATAATCACCAAAAATGTCTGCCTGAAAATACAAACAAATATTGATATACCATAAGGAATGCAGGAACATGGTGACAGCCAGGAATAATGATATGGTTGTAGCATAGCAGATATTGTAGAAAATGAAGAACAAGGGAAATGTTAAATGATATCTTAATATATATTTTGTAGACTCAGCTCCCTCAGCTTTTTATCCAATGCCCTCCTACATAATTTCTGAGTTTCTTGGAAATATTTTTTTTATATTGAACACACTAAAATTTCCATAAAATACACCATCAGATGTGAGAAATCACTGCATATATAATATGTATGAGAATAAATAGTTTTCCTGTATCTACATCAACACACATTTTTCCAAGGAAGGGACAGAACAAATACTGTTAATCTCTCTATAACCAGTGATGAAGGAATCCCTGAATTTTTGGTCAAGAACCCTCAGCTTCAAACTCCTATCTGCTAACAGCCGAAATTTGAGTTTGAAATAATGTCGTTTACATATGTATTTTGCTTAAATGACCAGGACACATATTGTACTTTCTCTCTGTCATTCTTATTCTGCAGTAGCAATACAAAGAGATGTATTGCTAAGCTCAGGCTCAGATGCTTGATCACCATGCCATTTGGCATGAGATAGCGTAAGACAAAGACAGCTGATACTATGAAAAACAAGTCAAAGGCATGGCAGATGCAAAATTTCTGGGGTAAGAAGTTAAAAGTTAAAGAAGTTAAAAAGTAAACAGGTTTTTTCAGACTACCGTGTGACAGGACATTTAAACACAGTCAACTTCATGTAAATAGCCTAATATAATTACATAAAACAGAGGAAGAGGGCAGGCAAAGTGGGAACTAGGCTCTTTTGTAAGCTGTAGAACCCCATGCCTTGCAGCAGGAAAACTGGCCAGTGAAGTTATGGACAAGAACCTACTCATTCCATCTCTAATGGATATAGTTTTGTTACTGTGGGGTTTCTTTGGTTTGGCAATAAATCAATGTATCCTGTATGAGTGGAATCATCTGGGGTCTTATGTACTGTAGTGCAATTAATGTTCCTTTTGTAACTTCTGGTGTAAATAAATGCCTGATGGAAAACTCTCGACTTGCTGGGTAATCAGACAACCTATCCTAAAATGTGACAGGAACCTGTTACAGAAACCTGACAGCCTCCATTTGATAGCTGTAGTGCAATGTAAATCATTATCTGGGGTTATGAAGACAAATCCATCCTGTCAGATTAAGAAGTGATAGTGATTACCAGGTAAAGTGATATTTGCACAGCACGATGGTGGTTTCTCTCTTACTTTAGCTTGGCTTTTTACACAGTAAGGGAAAGGTCCTTTAAAAAGACCAAAATGTACAACAGCAAGACATGGATGAGACATAGAGGGATAGAGACAAGGGGAAGCCTGGGTTTGAGTAATGTGTGATTATGGTATCCTGATCACCAAAATAATCTTCTGAATACCAAATGGATATTTGAAAAACTAATAGGACAATTCTAAAAGCCATAGCCTACAGCCAAGAGAAGTTGGACTAGTAAGTACACAAAAATGTGGTCTTGTCACATGAAACTACAAAACTAGATTATCAATTGTGCAAGAACTGGATTTGTCATTATTCAGGCTTCAGCTATCAGGAGTTCAAGACTATGAACTGATTCAAGTTTGTAAAAACATTTAATCATTTATTACTTCACTGAAAGTCTGGAATATTAAAGCATTGCTGTTGTTCTGAGAACCTAGTGATTTTAAAGTTCTGTATTGTTTTTAATGTGGTATAATTTTGGGAACTATTGCTTTGTTTGCTTTTCTCTCCCAAACCATTTTTATGAGACCAGAATTTCTCATAATAATGTTAAATTGGGATTAGTTAACTATTTTATTAGGGAACATATATCTGTATCTGTCCCTGAGACACATGAACCCTGAAGAAGGAATAATTTTTCAATGACACTTCTTAATGCAGCTTGTACAGTGTAACGTGAGAATGATAGGAACTTCTTTTAAAAGAGTGAAGAATCATTTTCTGAAATGCTTAGTGTGCCTGCGTATTTAAACACAGTGAAAATTTATATTATTCACAGCAATTAATCACTAACCATGCTGAATAAGTTGAATGTAAAATAGATATTTTATGGTCTTCCACATAAAACCTGACACTGTGTGCTCTCCGTAAAGGTAGTGTCTATTCAAAGCAATAAAGATTTTAGTAAATAAGTTTAGAAATTTGTCCTTTAATTGTAAATATCATGAAAATATATACCAGGGAAATTCTCATAGTTTTCATCTAGAATTCTTAAAAAAGCATGTCTTTTAATAAATGGCAAGGTTGGCTAGTAAATGGTCAAACGTTTCACAGGGACAGAGGATTGATACTACTACTGGTTAAACTGGTTAAATTCCTTTGTTAATTCTAGGGTAAGTACAGTAGAGTACCTGATATGTTCATAACAGTTTATGTTAGGACTTTTCTTCCTTAGCTGCTAGTGAAACTTTGTCACAGGTTTTGTGTTTAAAGCATGAACTGGTCAGTGGGCCATTTAATTACAGGGTTGCAGAGAACAAAAATAAGATCATAATCATAGAATAATATAGAATTAGAACTTTAAAACCCTACTCCACAGTGTGGAATCACCCCAAGAAATTGCAAATGCCACTGTATTCATAGATAGAAATTTTCTGAGTTATTTCCTTCCACCTCAAACATCACGCAGAGCTTCTTACACCTAATTTATTTTGGTTAACAGCGTGTCACTGCACTTTCGATTTCAAGGGAAACTTCATTTCCATAGTATGGAGCTTCACAGCTGCCAGAGCACTAAAATAGTGAGTATATAGTAGCTTACAACTCTCTAGCACTCACCTTGGTTAAGAGAGTTCATTTCTCTTTTTCAGACAATACATTTACGAGAAACTATATATCTCAAATTCCTCCAGAACCCTTTATGTATGACATTGAGTGATGTCATGACAGAAATACTGGAAATAATCTAACGGCATCTGGATGACATGATTCCTTTGTAGAGAAGACACCAAAAGAGAAATAGTAATAAGGTAAAGAACTGATAAACTCTTACTGATCTGAACTACTCTATCTTTTCAAACTGACTTCTATCCTTCTTTTGATATCCATGTCAGTAAAACAGAATTCTGCACAAAAGCAAAAGTCAGAGAAGAGTTAGATCACCCTTTTCTTCCCACTATCTGACCTATTTCTCACTGTTAGACTTTTGACTGGAAATACATAGCATGAACACTGACTTTCCTTTTTATTTATTTACAGACTTTATTGCAAAATTATCTGTGAGACATTGCAGCCATGGACTATATTTGAAACACAATGAAAAGGACTACATTCAAGTAGAAAGAAGAAATTGTGTATATGGAGCCCTTGGTAGCTATGTCAAGTACTTTTAGCAAACAGTGGGTTTTGTTATAAACATGAAACACTGTTGGTGGACTAAAAATGGAATACTTCAGCATCTTCAAAGAATTTTCACATTAACATATTTCAAGTTCAGAATAAGTATTTTATTTATCTGATTTATGACTAAAGAAAACCCGTTCTGTTTTCTGGACTATATTTTTTTGAATAACACAAGCCATATGCCCTAATGCCATAATTTTTACCTTTGGAGTCCTATTAGTTTAAAGACTACTTTCCAGAAGATATCAAGTCCTGATTTAAAAACTCAGAGAATGTGGGAAACACTGAAAGGGGAAGGAGAACTGTCAAGGTACTGGGAAATTCAGTGGGCAAGTTTTTACCTGTCTGAGTTGGAGGTAATTTAGTGACATCCATTACTCTAAGCCAGCAGGAACTGTGGGAGAATGTTACTCCATATAATTTTTAGTTGTTGTTTTTTAAGCATGAACTAGCAGTAATACTGGCTGATAAGAACCATTTTTCATGTAGATAGACAGGTTCTGTAAAATGGTAAAGTAATTGTTGGCAAAATTACAGAATGACATTTTGAAAGACAGGAACATGAGAAAAGAAAACCTTACATATCTTAATTTAATGTGCTGAATGGAATAACATGATTCTAAAGTTTTATTCTAAAACGTGGAAGCAGTTGCATATTACTTTTCCATTAAAGTAATTTGAACCAGCCTATTCAAAAACTTTTACTCAGTTGTCATTTTTTGTTAACATTCCAATTAATTGCATTAAGAAATAGTGTAAGGCTGTTGCAGAGTATATGTTAATATTAAATAATTATGTTGTATTATTTAATTCTGTCTGAACAAGTTAATCTTAGAATAGTCATTCAATTTGTAAGGAATGTCAGAGGAAGATAAAATAACCTTAGAATGTTAAATTCCAAAGCCACAGCATGGAAGATCAAAAGAAAAATCTTAGATTTTTTGAGGAAAGAAACCAACTACAATAGAAAATTTTTGTCACACTTTGGAAAGTCAAAAATAACATCTGACTTATGCTGACTATGCATATGATGAAGCTTGCTGTTAAACTTAGTTTTTTGTTAGTAAACTGTTGTCACTATGTATCACATCACAGATTTTAAAAATTATGACTTCAGAATAAATTTATGACCATTTGATTTCAAAGCTCTCAGGCTTATTAATAAGAAATCAGTTCTCATAGAAATGTAGTCCCTGGTAGTGATGTCAACATTACTTGCTACTATATCATACCACATTGACTAATTCAACATTCATGTATGACAGAACAGAATCAGATTCAGACGGTGACTTTTAGTTTAGCAATGAAGACACATGTCATATGGAAATATGACTGAATAAATATCAAAAGCTCTTTTAAAATATCCTAAGCCCCATGATTTCTTTTTGTATAGGAAAGCTTTGGTGTCTTGGCTAAAATTACATAGTTCAGATATCCAGTAATTATTCTAGCTACCACGGTTATTTCTGCCAGCTAGGCAAATAATTTCCTGTGAATATTCACTTTTAAATGAATTCTTTCACTGTACAGACTGCTTTATGTTCCACTTTTTGTGAATATTCTAGCAAATGAGTTACTGGAAAGAAGATGTGCCAATGAGAATAATTTTCTATTGCAATGACAGATTATTCAAATAAAATTAATAATTAATTCAACAAATTAAATATTTATACTTTCAATTCTGAGCTTCTCAGGCCCTGGAAATTCTTTGTGTTCAGAGAATTCCTAGTGTGTCCCAACTGGTTCCATTTCTTTGGTCTTCTACTCATTGATGTAAGAAGATTTTTTTTCTATGAATTTGTACCCATGGAAATTAGAACATAATTGTAATTTCATCTTTAAAATACACTCACAATACTTATTTTGTGAACATCCTATTCACCAATCTCTGAAGAAAATAGTCTTTGAATAGTTGCTATATTTGAGAAATATGGTTGTGAATAATTCATATAGAAGAAAGAAGATAAATTGGCCCATATGTCTATTACAAATAATTAATCACAGACTTGGAATTAGCTTCCTGATTAAAAAAATATCTAAGACAGCATCATAGGAATTGTTGGTCAACAAGAATCATTTAAGCAGATTCACAGTTGGTGTGAATTATGTGGCTGTATTTGCATATGTAATTTTTAATGTTTTTATTATTATTATCTCAATTCTTCCAAATGAAACAATGCACTTTTTACCTTTATCTTTAGGTTTTCTGCTTCTTGAGCATATTTTTTTTGGAACTGAGGTTTTGTTTGTTTACAGTAAGACTAATAATAATAAACTAACAATTGTTAGGTTGATTTTAGAAAAAATGTTAATCACTTACTAAGGTCACCTTTTTGAAAAAATTACTTGTGGTGATTGCAAGATTAAAAAAAGAAAAATATGTAGGGAATATGCAAATTAAATTTACATTAATTACATTTCTCTGCATGACAAGGACTAATGATATTATTTTAAAATGAGAGTTACTCCTGAACTGGTGTTTCACAGCTGACTTTAATTGTCATAGTAATTTCATAATGAATCTCAATAATATTATATTCACAATATCAACATGTCTTCAAGTGTGAGTACAAAAATAATTTGCTATTAGTTTCAAGACTGCGTTACTTTTTTTGTATCCAAAACAACAAAAACCAAAACAGAAAACAAAAAGTTCTGATTTTTCTCAGAAAGCAGATTTAAAAACAATGAGAACTTGTCATAATAAAAGGAATCTGTTTGCAATAACAGATGAACGAACATTTGAGACTACCTCCTCTGTAAGAAGCTACGTTATATATGGAACTTTGAACGCAGGATGGTCATGATGTTTGAAACACTGCTGGCAGCAACACCCCTCTGACTTAAAGTTGTGCATCCTCCTGTGATCATAAGGATTGCAAAACTAGACTAATTTTTACTTTGGAACCAATTTTGGCAGAAAAGATAGCAAGCTTCAAGGATATAAAAGTTCCTCAGTCCACTTATCTATGAAACAATTCACTTGAAGCAAACAAAACCAGCTCTAAATTCCCATAACATGACCAAACTACATACTCATCCAGTCACTGATACAATTGTCCACTCATGTGGGCAAAGAGAACATGAAAATTATCACTATAGACACATGTGAGAATTACTGTCTAGAGAGATGTCATAAATCCTAGATTCTTGCCTAGGAGGCTTGCTTTTTAAAAGCACTTGTTTGTCACTTCCGGATCATCTCTGGTTCTATTTAATCCATTTGCACTAGTAGTCAGGTTGATACAGATACCAAATGTCATGCAGCAGCAAGAATAAATGTGCAGCAGCAAGAACAGAGTTGCTCCATCCATGGGGACAAGCCACAAATCAAGGACAACCCCAGCATAGTGGTGCCATCACCAAAAAGCACAGTCCCACAGGGTCTGATCTTTGTGGCAGGAATGGAGTCCTTTAACAGCCAAAGCCAGTGCAATGGATGAACCATGTTCAGGGTCTATCCAAGGACTCCAGAGAGCAGAAAGGAGATGATGCCTCAGACAGGACCAGAGATAAGGCTACAACTTCCAAGGGAGACACAGTGCCAGAGACAGGCCTCCTGATGACTTGTAAAAAAACCTCCTGGTATGGAGACATCCTCTGTCCAGAAAATTCTCAGTTGTGATTTGGGAGTGACTAGGACTGGGTTTATTTCAATAGACAACTTGGATGCAGGCCATCCTTTTTGAGGGGGTGGTTCAGCTGTATGGGTGTCACCAGGGAGTCCACAGGTCTTCCAGGCCATAGGAAGGGCTGTAGCAAGTTGTCATCTAACTAAACACTCTCTTGAGCACAGGCAGTAGATGTTTAACAACAATTTTTACCATGTTTTTCTTGTCACTCTTTTCTTTTGCAGGATTTGCGTTGTCCTTAAGGTTTGACTGTGTTAAATTTCATATTATTTTTCAACATTTTCACCAAGAAAATGTTCACTACTGTTAATTGATTTTGATTGTCTAGTATAGACAAAGGTATGTAATGCTTGCTGTGGTCAGAAATCACATTTTACATGAACATTTACATAACAAATATATTCAAGATAACGGTCATCAAAAGTTGCATGTCACTGTGCACTTTTTTGTTTGAAAAGTGGTACAGTATTTTACCATCATTGATTATATGAATGTGCTTCTGCTTCTTTTAGCAATGTTTAGATATTTTAATAACTCCTTTGTTCCTCTTCCTATCATATTTTTCTGTACTCATAAGATTAAATTGTGTAAGTTGACACATTAGTAAATGCCTAACAAGAAAGTCTGGTGTTTCTAATATGTCAAAATATATCAAGTAATAAAAAGGCCTGTATCATTTATGTTTTCATATAAGGTGTTGTGGATTGACATTGGTGGTTGTCAGCTGGTGGATGCCAGGTTCCCACCAAAGCTGCTCTATCTCTCTCTTGCCCAGCTGGACAGGGGAGAGAAAATAGAATGAAAGGCTCATGGATCAGGATAAGGACAGGGAGAGATCACTCACCAGTTACCTTCACGGGCAAAATAGACCCAGCTTGGGGGAAATGAATTTAATATATTACCAAGCAAATTACAGTAGGATAATGAGAAATGAAACCAAATCTTAAAAACACCTATACTCTCACCCTTTTCTTCTTCCCAAACTCAGCTGCATTCCTGAATTTTCTTCCTTCTCCCCTTCAGCAGTGGAGGGGGACAGCACCCGTAGCTTCCCACTACCACAACTTATCCATGCAAACCCAGTATGGAAGGATAGGCTTCCAGTAAATCTCTCTGGCTTCCTTTATTTTTTAACTTTTGTATAATTGAAATGTACTGTGTTACAGACTCCTTAGAAATTTGGTTTTACATTTAGATTTCTTCAGGAACTTATTTCAAAATTGTTTTCTAAACTCTAGTGATACTTATTTTTTTCTCAATGCATTTCCTAGCTAGATATTGTACTATATTTATTTTGATTCCATGCATCTCGGGCCTATTTCAATTTTCTCTTTTATCTGAGAGATCTTTAAGCATTTCAACACTGTTATCATGTTCAAGGAAGACATAAGACCTTTCTATTACTTTTACAGCCAAAGGAGTCATCTTGAATTTGCTTTTGGCCATAGTATACAAAATAAGCTGAGGCATCTCTTTACCTGCTATGCAAATATGTCCCTAGGACTAAAATTGGCAGCGATCAGCATAATATTTAAGATCCTTAGAACTGTTAATGGGTTTACTATTACATCCAAGTAAAAACAAAAATTAAACATGAGTTTTATAGGGAACTTCATTAGCTGCTCCAGTATTGTGGCCAGTTCAGAAGATTCCAAAACTGAAAGAAAAATATGAGAAAATTATTTTATAATATCCTGAAATCAAAACTGATATAATATCAAAACTGATATTACTAATTGAACTAAATATCATAACATATTCTGATAAGACATCTCAGCTCCAAGGAAAAAGGAACTTTGATCTTGATAACAATGTCACAAAGCTCTAGAGGCATCTGTAGCCTCATAGTCCCAAAATATGACCTTGAAAATGCTAGTAACGGGCCACAGTTTTTGTAAGAACAGCAAAAGGCTATCAGGCTTTCTCTGTACTTCCTTGGTCCACTCGGAGAATGATCAGATGTTGTAGATCATCTTTTCCCAGTGATGTGGAGTGATGCCTACTGCTACCATTGTGCTGATATATTTATGGAAATAATGGATTGTCGCAGTCTAATCCCATCCAGCAGCTCAGCCCATGCAGCAGCTCATTGTTCAGGCAGTCCCTTTGGTGGAGCAGCAGAGAGAATTGAAAGGGTAAAAGTGAGAAAACTTGTGGCTGAGATAAAGGCAGTTTAACAGGTAAAGGAAAAGCTGTACATAAGCAAAGCAAAACAAGGGATTCATTTACCACTTCCCCTGGGCAGGCAGGTGTTCAGCATCCCCAGGAAAGCAAGGCTCCATCACATGTGACGGTGACTTGGAAAGAAAAACACCATCACTCCAAACGTCCTTGTCCTTTCCTTCTTTTTCCTCCACTTTACATGCTGAGCATGATGTCATATGGCCTGGGATATTCCTGAGGACAATGGGGGTCAGGTGTCCGGGCTGTGTCCCTTCCCAACTCCTTGTGCACCGCCAGCCTCCTCGCTGATGGGACGGTGTGAGAGGCAGAAAAGGCCTTGACTCTGTGTAAGCTCTGCTGAGCAATAACTAAAACATCCCTGTGTTATCAGCACTGTTTCCCGCTCAAATCCAAAACACAGCCCCATACCGGCTACTGGTATGGGGCTCTATCCCAGCCAAAAGCAGCACATAACTAAGCCCATCTGTAGCTATGTTGTGCAGCAGAACAAGCTATGACACTAAAAAAGGATTGTGGCATACTCTCTCCAAAGAAGAGTGGAGCCTTGAGTAACCACAGGGACCTTCAAAGTTAAGACCCAGGCCCTCAGCTATAGACACTAGTCATAAATGGTCAACTGTCTGGCGCTTAGCAGATGGTAAAACTAGTTTTAGAGGATCTAAGAGAACAAAGAAATATTCAATGTGTAATAAATATGAATTACATAATATAATTGAGGGCATATGAAGAACAAACAAGTAACCTGATGGTTTTGACAAACACTTCAAAATATTCACATATAGACTGAAAAGAAAAGAAAAAAAAGAAAAGCTACCAGTACCACCATACTCTTTTTGGACTTGTGATACTGGCTTTATCACGCACTGGAGGAGTGAAAATAAAATAAATCAGGATAATTAACCATATCATTAATGCAAGTTAGCTGTAAAAAATATATAATTTGGCATACAGGTATTAACATCAGTTTAACTGGACTAATGATAATTTTGATTACAGTATCAATAATTTCTTTACTCTTCTTAGCACTGTAAGAGTCTGTCATCTGCAAGAGGTGTAATGCAACACACCTGTGGGATGATGGATAGGATTAAAACTTAGAGGAGACTAAGAATTCTAGAGTAAACTGCAGATGCTAGTGCCTGGATGGAATGTGGTTCACATGCTCCCCATACAACGATAATCACCTGCTCAGAGGATGGAATGGAGTGTGGCATGAGGTGAAGACTACGCGGCTGCTCTCCATTGAAATCCCGGCAGAGAGGGGTAACACCGTGGTAATACCAAAGTTCATGAGACTGTACAGTACCTGTCAGCCAAGGGAGAAATAAGGCATTCTGCTGCTGAGCAAAGAACCATGTCGAACCCCTTCTTCAAGTGACAAGCCATGACCATGCTCCCGCCCCATTAGGTATGGTGAGAGGAGTTTACGCTAATCAGAAATAAAAGGTGTTTATGACTAAAGCCACTCAAGCTCCACCTAAACATAAAGAAATAGTATAAAAGTAAGGGGGAAAATTTTGGGAAGGCTCCATTGAAACTGCTGGGATCAGTTGAGCGGCTGAGGCTATCTTCCCCTCTCCACAGAGATGCCTATTGTGTAAGAATTATACTTTACACATGTTAAATGCTCCTTTTAGGACTAGAGCTTGTGTTTGTGCTTACCCTATAGTATAGTAGTAGGTTGCTTCGTATTAGAGCTTGTGCTTGCTTAATAATCAGTAGATTGCTTTAAAACATATTTTTGCAGTCAGACCCTATCACCAACAACCCTTATTAATTTGTCACCATTTGTACTAATAAGCAGTGTTATTCTGTGAACTGCTAGAATGGGTGTTTCAAGATGCCAGCATTACTCGCTGGCTGGGCCTGCTGAGGGATCTTCACACTGTCGGCTGAGCCCCTCCTAACAAGGGCAGTCGAATCACCCTCCCATCTTGAGAATCTGTTGGTGAAGGGTCACATTATGAGATGCTGACAGATTGTCTGATGCAAGAGTCTCAACTTTCCTGGGGTCACTGACAGGCAAAAATTTAAACTCCCCCCTTTCATGTGAAAACACCTAAGAAGTGTTTTTCAGGACCCATCGACCCCCAAGTGATAGTGTTTCCTTAAATTTGGCTGAATGAATTGTCATTGTCTTATTATACATGATTTCATCAGAAAAATTCTAAACGTGTAAATAAATAGACTAAATGCTGAAATAAAAGCATTGTAACCTCCAAGGAGAAAGGTGAGCGCCATTTAGTTAGCACAATGAAAATGTCTGCTTTTGGCTCAGCATCAGTCAGAAAGAAGAAAGACAATACCGATATTCACAGGGAAATTAATAGAAAATGATGACAGTATTGTATTGCCATTGTGAAAAATAAAAGGTAGGTTTTCCTTTTGCACCTACTCAGGCAGCAAATGATAACAGCATATCTTTTCTAGCCCCAACAAGTATAGGATGAGCACATTATAATAACACTACAGCAAATGAAGTATATATTATATCTTATACTACAGTAGCCACTCCCTTTTACATCACCAGCTCTAGTATAGCTGTTCTTAAAAATAAGCTAAAATAATTTTTATTTTGTCATTTTTATTTCTGTAATTTCTCAGATTTATAACACAGCAAACCCAATTTCTAATTTTCTAAGGAATGAAAAAGAAAGTGTGCAACATATTAAAAGGTTTCAAAAATTGGTAAATGGAGGAATATTCTTGGGCAAAACCCTCATTCTACAGTGTCTCTGCATCCTGTTATCATTCAGCAGCCAAACTCGCGTATGACAGACCTGAGAACCTGCGGCACAATCTACCCTGGCATAACCCTCCCTGTCTCACTGGGCTGTCATCTGCCAAGGCAACTCACCTTGAACAACAGAAGTGTTGTATTCTTCTCTCCTGGTAAAAACAACAGCAGAGGCATATACCCTTATTTGCCTTAGTGAATTTCTCATTTTCACTGATGTCAGAGCAGAAGATAATTCTTTCACAAAAGATTAACATCATATGAATTTGCCATTTGTCCAGGCTTAGCACAATTCAACTTGAATTTATATAATTTATTAAAGAAAAACATCTCCATAGTTCTAAGTCTTTAACTCCAAGCAGGTTATTTTAAGGGATTTGATTTTTGATTCATGCTCTGAATTGTTCCTGCCCTGCATTTTTATTGTATTCAGATTCTACAGAGCTTGGTTTTTTGCATATGTTTTCTTAAGCACAGGAAAAGAGCCTTCACAATTGTCTATCCAGAAAACATAAAATTTTTAGCTTTAAGTATTCTCCAATGTTTTAAAACAAAAATTTCATTCATTTCCTTGGTCAGCTATTATGACATTAGATACTATCAAAAATAGCAACAAATCTTCCTCTTGATAAGTTTTAAGAAAATGATTCAGATACTCAATTTATCTGTTTTTACTTGCACATGTTCATAAAAATAAATCCATGAGTTTTCTGGGTCTTTTGAGGGGATACAATAAAAGAAACTTTTAAGGTATAACAAACTGGAAGTTGTCATACCTGATAAGAAAGTCAGCAGTCAAATGAAGGTTGCTTTCTTGTCATTTACAGTACCCAGTGCTTTTAACTAGTAGTTCCCTCTTTATCTATGGCAAACCAACTATTATTAGAAGAAAAGTAACAGCTGTCAGAGCATGAAATACTGAAAAAGCAGATTTTTAAGTGGGTCATGACAAAGTGATGCAGAGGATTAAAATAATTCTTCATGTATTAAAATAAAACTTCATGTAAGGGGTGACCAAGGAGATCCTGTCCAGTCCTTTGTTTCTTGTAGCATGTTTAGACAAGTGTAGTATCATCTGTAATTTTAAAAAATGTAGAAAACTTTATCTTTTATAAGCAGTTCACTTGTGTTTTCTGGACTGTGTGTGAAGAAACTAAGAATAAGCCTGAGATTTCTTATACTTGAACAGATGAGTGTTGATGAAAATTCTTATCACTTATTGAAAATCATAACCTTTAAAATATTTTAGGTTGCACTTTTGAGAATGTAGCTTCCTCAAAAATAATTTATAAATCCTTGAGCTCTTCTTTGGAACTCACCTTTTATACATGGATACAATCATGCAGTCTAAAGATACTACCCAAATGTGGTTATATTAGGTATGAATCCCAATAATTTTAAATGGATTCCACATTCATCTCTCACTCAAGCATGTAGCAGAAGGCTCTATGTTTGGAAGACACTAATACCTATAAATTAACATTGATGGTCAGCTGTAAATGTCTTTCTTGTGCTCTGAAAAGAGCTGGCATGGAGAACAGATTTTTTCCTGCTGACTCCCTCAAATGAAAAACAAGCTGTTTCCCTTGCAGTGGGAACAACTGAACCGAAACAAGCTCTTACAAAAATTCAGGGTCAAGACCCTCTATTTTCCATCAGTTAGGGCAGAAATAGAATTGAATTGTCTTTTGCCATAAAAGTATACAAGCCAAAGACTAGTGTTCTGAGATGAGAATTGCCAGTCAGAGCTGTTGAAATACTTTATTATTTGCTTACTAAATAAATAGTCTGTGTGTGTGCACTTTATAAATAAATACTAAATAAATGCTGCTATTAAGTAACTCAGAATGTTTTCATCTCTGTAGGATTGGAAAGAAGAAAAGATAATTCTCCTATAACCAGGTAGTTATGGCAATCTGTTAATAAGTGGCATATTTTGACCTGCCTCCCTTCTCCTCAAAATATTATTTTAAGCAGAAGCCAACAACTGTGATAGGAAAGCAAATCACCTCTGCAGATCCTGAAGCAGACGAAATTTTCTTGGGAATTGAGATAATTAATTATTCTCTAACAACCTTAGATGGTGGGAGGGGAAGGGGGTGAGCGGGGAAGAAGGAAAAAAGAAGGGAAAAAATAGGAAAGGGAAAAAATAAAAGATAAAATATTTACTGCAGATTTAACTCAAAATATTTTCTGAAATCTTGTATTATTTTTAAATTGTTTTTAATTGATCAAAACTACAATTTCAGTGAATATACTACTAACCGTAAACTAGAATATTCAACCAGAATTACTACCTCCTGTGATTAGAACTGTAATCCTTAGGCATTAAAACCTGAGAAGCTGAACTCCACTAGCAAGAACAACAAAATTACAAATTAAATACTGTAAGTCAGTGTGAACTTTGCCTGAGTAGTTTTGAATTAGTTAATATAAAGTTACAAATGTATTACGGTCATAATACTTTTCAAATATGCACTCCTAAAACTGTGAAAAGAGTATTATTTTGCTATACAGTATTTTTTCCTAACATATTTTGAGATTGCTAAAAATATTAGGAACAGTTTTCATTGCCAGTTACAATAATCACCATTACCTTCA
Organism: Lepidothrix coronata; assembly: GCF_001604755.1. Taxonomy (NCBI): domain Eukaryota; kingdom Metazoa; phylum Chordata; class Aves; order Passeriformes; family Pipridae; genus Lepidothrix; species Lepidothrix coronata. The sequence continues at coordinate 3,715,751 of NW_016690243.1, forward strand.
CCATCAGCAACATCAGAGAAATGGACTGTATTCTACCTCTGAGTTGTAATCTTGAACAGAGCCAGTAGTTTCTGGTTGTCAGAATCAAATAACAAATATTGTATCTTAATTAGTAGATAGCATAAGTTAAATGTATCAATTAAACAATACAGTAGGGAGTACACTTGGGAAAGAAATTATGTAAATAATCTGATTTTCTGTGAATTTTTCCTCAATATGAATATCAAGGACATCACTGAAGACCATCTTTTCCTCTTTTTTTTTTTTTTCAAAATATCAGCTCTATATCTTTCAGATCAATTATACTTTTCACATATTATATGTGTATGGGATTGAGATCTTCCAGGGAGTATATCTGGCACATGGCTATTGTCTGTACTAACCCATCTTTTCTCAATAATTTCTTGAAGACTTTTTTGGAACAAAGTCTTTGATTTTTTCTGTGAGCCAATCACTTGCACTCTAGGGATAAAAGCTAGCTCTTTGTTGCCAAAATAACCAAGAATATTTGGCATAATTTTTATACAACATGTGAGTTTTATTTTAAAAATCTTCTTTGCCTTAAAGGCATTTATGAACAGTTTATCTACATGTATCCTGCAAAAACTTCAAATTTTGTTGCTTGAATTCTAAAGAGAATTAACTTCAGTCTTCTAATATACTGTTTCTCAACCAACTGTTAGCTCTGAATCTGTGTTAGTTTCTGATTTGACTTCATAATTTCCAGGAGTATAAGTAACCAAGCAGTCAATTTGTACTGGAACTTGAAGGTAACTTCCTGAGCAACTGCAGTTCTTTTTCCTGTGAAAAAGTTTTCGGTATCACTGAAATTTACCACTTGTGGGAGTTTACCAGCTGAGCTCTTATGCAGTAAATTAAGCAAGCTATGCAACCACATATATATTAGGTTACTGGTAAATATACACACACCTTAGATGTCATGGTGCTTTCTGTTTCTTCACAATTCTGAATCATAAATCAGTAAAAACATAAACTTCAACCCTGGGGTTTTTTTGCAAGAGAATTTTGCTGGGTGAAGTTGTATGTGCAAATACTCAAAGATGTAGCTTATTTCTTGGTCATGCCTTACACTCTGCTATGTTTGATTTACTGTTTCAGAAAACTTGATTTACTGTTTTTATGACAGAGGAAAATGTTACGGAATATGAGATACTCTTGTTTATTGTATTTTCTTGTAAACAGGTAATAGAGTGGAATAACATGAACAGGTAAATACTACAAAACTAGTCAAAATTTTATCTTTCCCATTTCAACTGGTGCCCATGGTAGTATCAGATTATTGTAGGCTCTCTTATTTTCCATCTTCTTCTTCCATGTTGCCATCCTAAGATGTCTTAGTTTGCTTGGTAATATACTTCATTAACCATTTTTTCATATCCAATCATCATGGCAACTCTATTGCTCTCGGTATATCTTATTTTCTAAAACATGGTATTACATTTGCTTGTGGACATACAGGACACTCAGGCTCGAAAAACATCTGACATTTGTTAAGCTAAGCATATAACAAAATGGTGGAGAAGGTCTCATCCTGTTGCTGCAGAGCCCATATCTTCAGTTGGCCATATTTTTGCTTGATAAGGTTTCAAAACATTAAAAGCTATGTTTTCAGTTATAGTTTGTCTTTGGTCACTACTATTTGGACAGTGTGTTCCCTCCTTCCTCCTACTATATTATCCAGACTTGTGTGATTCATAAATGAAACAAGTGTTTTAGTCTGTACCATCTTATGTTGTCTCAATGTTGAAATCACTGAATGGCTTTACTGGACGTTACAGGTGTAATACAGTTGCTCCAGAGATGCAATAGATATACATACAGTGAGATGCAAATTTAAGTCATCTAAACCTGAGAAAAAATACATTGTGCCTCTTGAGAATTTTCGGGGCATAATATTTGTCCTCTATCAACCACTATAGAAGAGTACAAATATTTTTTAGGTCTTTAGAACAAAAAAACACATCTATCCTATCTTCAGCTTTTTGTGACTAGAAATTTCACTAGGAACAAACTTTACTCTACAGGGCTACTAAGTGCTACAACATCTCCCTAATTTTATGCACATGAGTGATCTTAGTCTAATTCAACTGACTACACTTATATGAAAAATCAAGCATGTGGGTTTTGGCCTCATTTCAGTTAATTTTTCCATGGCAATATCTGTAGCAACTCTGGAAGGGCCCCAAAGAAGTAAAGCAGCATGACAACAATTCCTCTCACCAGCTGGTGACCTACAGTAGTTATCTACATTTGAACTACTCATCCTATTCAACGAAGGATATCTAATAAATCTAAAGCAGCAACTTGAGGTTTTGTTATTGAATAGTTACTGGGTAAATAATGCAGCAATACCATTCCTGTTCGACAGTACCTTAAAATAAAAGTAAACATTTCTATGACAGATAAAATATTTCATATCTCTATGACAAGTAAAGTATTTCATGCCAGTATCTACACATCTAAATTTTGGTTTCACATAAATTAACTTTAAATTATTTTTATATACTTTACCTTGACATTCTCTCCTACTAGTGTTTGAACATACACACCTACATTCAAGGAACACAAATGAATACCTGGGTTTGTATTCTTTCAGAATACAAACAGGCTTTACTGGACATTAGATCACAGCTTGGGAGAGTCAAATAGAGAAAGTGCTTGCACATGGTGAGCAATTCAGAGTAAGAATGTAAAAGACTGTAAAATCTAAAAGAGTAAAACAGAACTAAAATAAATAGTAGTTGATTTTATCAGCCTCTCTATATAAAAATAGGGATCTCTGTAAGCAAAATGTATTATTTCATTCTTCATGTTGCTATTAAGACATACTCTGAAAGCAAAGGTTTGCTAATTTCTTATGCTACAATACAATAAAGGATGTTCTCATGCATGGTTCTGAAAGATGTAATATATATATATATACATATATGGTTTGCTAGGAATTCAGTTATTATTCATGGAATTGTATAGAATAAAAAAGTAGGAGACAAGAATATAGAAAATACGTTATCATTTAGACTCATAGAAACATAGAAAATATTTTATCATTAAATATGCATGTATTTGTCTCTTTGCACTGTTTGTATCATATATCTTTACTTCTAAGAAACTAATCAAAGATACATGTCAAAAAAAAACCCCTCACATTTGATTCTTTACAGGGCATTATAGTAGATCGTTTGCTAATCAAATGATTTCTGTCCATGAAAACAGCCATTCAGCTGATATCAGAGACCCTGCCTCTTGGAAAACAAATTCAGCAGCATCTGAATATAGCATAACAGAAAAATGATTGAATGAGACCTATGGGGCATAGGCAGTCCAATGGGATTATCACTTCCTAGGTTGCTGATGGAAATAAGGGTATTTCATGATTTAGTCTTGGAGACACAAATTTATCCACATTGCAGTGCAATGAACCAGAAAATATCTTATAGCATCATTCTGATGCAAATTCAAGGGTATTTTGTGTTTGGAATTGACAACATTTCAACATAAAGGGCATTCTTGGAGCAACATAATATGGCATTTTAAAAGGATTGATTATATTCTTTATCCTTCTCTGCTTTTCCCCAACAGACATAACAAAATTTATGCTGGTATATAATTTCAAGGAGCGTGACCAATTGTAACCAACAAAGAAATGAAAAAAAATTTTTTTCCCATGGGATTAAATCTTGTTTTAGCTACAGACATCCATGAGACACTTTCCAGAGATTTTGCTGAGTTTAAGTAAGACTGTGCATGATTAATGTCACTCTTCAGCTGGATGCTCAGCGTAGGTGTATACTGTCTCTATCCGATTCCAAGCCCACACAAAGAATTTTTCTCCACTCTTCTCTGCTGTCATCCAGGAAGATGAAGAACTGCTTTTGTTGACTCTCTCCCTGATGGCAAATAAGATCTTTTGCTTGCCTAAGGAATTAAAAATGCATCTCAAGGAGTGGAAATAGAAAACAGAACCTGAATATGGAAGTGTTTGCACTGGATCTGATCCGAGTTTCATCTAACTGTGTTCTGACAAATGAGATGACAAGCACTGAACATCTCAAGGGAAGGTATATTAAAAAAAAGCGTCACTTTCATAAGTAAAAATTGGCTAAAATTATGAATGAGAGTCTTGTATACACAAATAAGAAATTGGATTGATCACTAAGGACGTTTAGTTAGCTTTTTTTATTTATTTTAAATTTGGGGGTTTTTTAGACTTTCCCCTGGTTACCACTTTCTGTGACCTCTCAGGTATTTAATGTCATTTACCATTTCTGCCTGGTATACTGGAGATAAACACTGGTGACAGGGATCCACAAAAGGGGTGAATCTTTCCTTTTTTTTTTTAAAGTTCAGTTTATCTTCCCAGCAGTTTCTCCATTATTCATGGAAAACTTCATGTTATAAATATATATATATCATATAATATTTTATATATATATATATAAGTGTCATACTGATTCATGCTAAAATAACGTCTGCATTATTTTCTATCCCATTTCTTGCTCACTCTAAATTCTAGCTCATCTTTTGGCCACAGCTGTGTGGAGGATGTTTACACTGTGCCTATGAATAACTATTTAAAAGCTTTAATGAATATTTTGTTGCTGTTGATCCTGGTAGTAAAGATAAATGTTAAGACCACAGCTAAAGACTAGCCTGGGTACATATCTGCTTCATATATTTTCCAGGAATTCAAGTCACTATGTTGATGACATTAATCTTTGATATAAGGTTATTACTTGATGTTTTTAAACTATAACATTCAGCTTTGTTTGTTTCATAATGTTGACATTGTTTTTAAATGTTATACAAAACCCCAGAGAACAAGTAAGAATGCAAAATTTTAAGAAAAATAAGCACATAATTCCTTTAGTAGGAGGTGTGACTTTCTGTCCATAAAAATTGGTCATGCAAATGTCAATACATTAGTAGATTATCCAGTTTATATTTCAAATGTAATCTGTTAGATGAAAACAAGTAATGAATATGCAATGTAATCTTTCTAGATCTTTCAGCAACTTTTCCAGTATAAAGCAGAACCCAATGATATATGTGGTTCCATCATAAGCTGCATATCCCCTAAAACAGGTATACTTAGAGAAAGCAGTGAAAAGAAGTGAACATGTGATGATTTATGGTACTGAAAATATTCAATATACATGAACTTCTGTTCTACCTTATAGAAGGTGGAAATTTTGACCAAGATGGACTTAGAACAACAAAGTCACAGAAAAAACAAATGATGTAGCTGTATGGTGGTGTAAAACTCCAGCCCCAGGAGCTGCCAACTCATAGGATTGGCTATGAGTTTAATATATAGATATAGATATATTCTTTAATATGTCAAGATAGCAGTAAGAGAATAAGCCATGGGCTTGTTTCCAAGGAATTTCCTTCTTAATTTAGGGGAGTAGATAAGGGCACTTGGCCAAAGTTCAAAAGGCACGACACAAGCTAGACAAAAATGTTCCACTACAATACTGGTTCAACATACACTATTAATCCACAATACTGAAGTAAAAATTCAACCAATTCCACAACATTTAAATCAAGATTTAGTCCTTCCAGCTCCAAACCACCCTAAGTATCAAGAAAAGAACAGAGAAAGAGAAGCAGAGGGATCAAGAAGAGAGAAGGAGACAGATTATATAGCTACCACCGAAGCCTTATAGAAGACCAGCCTTGTAGAAGACAAGTCCAATGGCAGGACCACGACATGAAGCAAACATGCCCTTGGTTTTATCTGCTCTGGTCCCGGTGGCCAACCCCCCCAGGTGGGGCCTCTGACCCACCAGCCACTGGAGGTGTTCCAGGCCAGGGTGAGGGGCAGTGTCCTTACTGTCCCCGCCAGTCTGAGCAGGGTGAGGGTCTCCAGGAGGTGTGGTGTATTATAGTTTTCCCGGGCTGTTTGTGACTGACAGCTACTCCGGAGCTTCCCCATGTGGGTTTCAGGGGCTGCCATGAGGGGCACAATGCCACCTCACCTCCATGAGGTTTGACCCATCCCTTCCCCCTCCACACACAGACGTACACACACACACACACTCTCTCCACAAGTTGGTTCTGACCCAATAACAACTAATCTGGTGTCTAACACAGATTTCACACTCTTCTGGGAAAGGGCTGTAGGAGGCACAAGCTTCCTACCTCTGTGTTCAGAAGCTGTATTGATCCCAGTCCTTTGTATCAGCTGCAACATAGCTATGCATGTGTCTAGACCTGTACCTTCTGATATTGGACTTGGCCTGTGGATTTGACTTCCTATCATGTCTCCAGGCCTGCCAGGAGGTCCCTGGGCTGGCTGTGCTCTGCTGCTCCGTGTGCTGTGTGACTGCACCCTGGCCACGAGGGCACTGTCCCTGACACACTTGCTCTCAGAGGAGGGTTGTAAGGAGCAGCTTTCCCTTACTGCTCCCTGACAAAATATCATTGAAATAGGATTTTTTAGCTATGACTATTTTCATTTGATAGGTGAAGAAAATTAAATCATAAGGACACACTGAATTTTTCAAGGTGAAAGAAACCATTATAGCTAATATAAGCCTTTAAAGCTTATGACTTTTAAAAGATTAAACTGAAGTCTGTTAACCATACCTTTATTACTAGTATTGTTTGCTGAAGGCTTCAGGCAAATTTTGTCACAAGAAAAATAAGGCTGGTGAGATATCTCAGCTGTGATATTCAGAAGGGACAAGATATAACAGGGATTGGGAAAAAAGGTTTTGCTAAATTTTTTGGGTTTGTCCTACTTGGCTATGAGTCAACTAGAAAGGCAATACTAAACATGAGAAAAAAGCATGTTTGTTGTTGTTTTACCTTTTTTTGTTGGGGGTTTGTTCTGTTGGTGGGGTTTTTTGAAACTTACCCAGGTGAAAGGTAATTGTGCAATTAATTTTCATTTGTGTTATAAAGCTCTTTTGGTTTTATAGACTGAAAATAAAAGGCCATAAAGATATTTATGCTCTTGATATTTGCATGTGATGGGGTTGGCAATGACTGTGTTCCTGGCCAATATTTTAGCTCATAAAGTTTTCAGTAAACTGAGCTGACCAGCCACTGTATGTAATAATCAGCTAGGACTGACCACGTCATTAGGATGTGGAATTTGAACAGCCATGCAAGTATTCAGAGTTTTCTTTGATTAATCCCTGAATTAAACCCAGAGACTGATTCCCATTTCTGACTGTAGTTCAGAGTTTCAAATTTGAATTATTTGTTTCTTCTTAAGGTTTGGGCTTATTCGTTTTCTTATTTATGCTTATTTCAACTTTCATTGAGGAATACAGTGTGAAAACTGTACTATAATTCTGGTCTTCACCTATTTATAAACAATTTGTTGTGGTGGGTCCAAATAGCTTTTTCTGAGATGTAATGAGGTGAACAGAGGAATCAACCCCTGGGTGTTGCAGCCGTTTCGTCTTCGTCGACTTTTCACTTGTTGGCCTCTTACCAAGGTTATGGGAAAGGATATAGAGAGAATAAGCTTTCAGGTTGGAAAAAATATTTAATATTCAAGAGGAAGACATTTTGTCACCAATACACAGGCTCATAAACAATGAGTTGACGTACTGAATGTACTAGTTTTGATCTTTTTCAGCTTTTCTTTCTTCTTTTACCTATAAATCAAGACTAGGAGAAAGAAGCATTCTTGCCTACCCATCTCATTTACCTAATGGGGAAATTTATTAATACCCTGGATACACAAGCGAAACTTCACATACCTATGCGTTCACTTCAAATCTCACGTTATTCTTAATGCATATTTCTTCGTGGCTATTCCTGATGCGTGCTTTTAAGAACACCTTTGCAAGAAAAAGAAATTAAGAGAAAGAATACAAATGAATTCCAAGACTTGTATCTAGCTTGGTGCAAGACTAAATAAGAGAGAAAATGTCTTTACCCAACTTCTTTTCCTTTATTTAATTTGATAGAAAGGCACCTGCAGCACCCTGCAGCACCTGCTGCAGGTTACATAGCCTCAGAACAAACTACAGAAAATAGTCTGAGTGCAGTGTCAGTAAGCAGCATATAAAAACATCCTGGCTGATCAACTTGTCATAAGGAACACATTACTTGTTTTACCATGTAATGTTATGTATATTATCCCCAGAGCTCAGTATTTGGGCCAGTTCTGTTTAATATCTTTAACAATTACCTACAAAAGGTTACCAAGTGCACCCTTGGTAAGTTTGCAGAAAACATGAAGTTAGGTTGGAGTGTTGAACTGATGGAGGGTAGGAAGGCTCTGCAGAGGGATCTGGACATTCTGCATCGATGGGCTGAGGCCAGTGGTATGAGGTTCAACGAGGAAAAGTGCCGAGTCCTACATGTGTCACAACAACCCCATGCAGTGCTACAGCCTTGGGGAAGAGTGTTTGGAAAGCTGTGTGGCAGAAAAGGGCCTGGTTGACAGCCACTGAACATGAGCCGTCAGTGTGCCCAGGTGTCCAAGAAGGCCAATGGCATCATGGCCTGTATCAAAAATAGTGTGGCTAGCAGGACCAGGGCAGTGATTATCGCTCTGTACTCAGCACTGGTGAGGCTGTACCTCAAATCCTGTGTTCAGTTTTGGACCCATCAATACAGAAAGGAAATTAAGGTGCTGAAGTGAGTCCAGAGAAGGGTAAACAAGCTGGGGAAGGGTCTGGAGCACAAGTGGAAGAGTCTCTGAGGAAGCTGGGGTTGTTTAGCCTGGAGAAAAGAGGTTCAGGAGAGACCTTATCACTCTCTACAACTACCTGAAAGGAGGTTGGAGCTAGGTGGGGCTTGATTTCTTCTCTCAAATAGATTGGACAAGAGGAAACAGCCTCCAGTTTTACCAGGGGAGGTTTAGATTGGATATTAGGAAAAATTTCTTCACTGAAAGGCTTGTGAAGCATTGGCATGGGCTGTACAGGATTGAGTCACCATCCCTGAAGTATTTAAAGGGCAAGTGGATGTGGCACTTGAGTACATGGTTTAGTGCTGAACTTGGCAGTGCTGGGTTAATGGTTGAACTTGATGATCTTCAGGGTCTTTTCCAACCTAAAAAATTCTGTGATTCTACCCTTAGGGAATTTTATGCTGGAAATCTTACAAGACCTTCTTGCCTACATAGCCTTGGTACTGCTAAAATTAGCCCTTATGAGAAAATGGTTGCACAATCAGAAGGTCAAATCTTTTAACAAGAGGGTTCCACACTCCCTTTTTTGTCTCATTGCTGACTCATAACTCCTACAACTGTACTTCTGTTAAAAGTCCCCATTTTAATTGTATTTAATATATCAAGCAGAAATACAGTGATGAATACTTCTGGTACGTGAAATTTAAATTTTAATGAGATTTCAACGTCTTCAATCTTCAAAGATAATCCTGAAATAATCAGTGAATTCTGGAGGCAGGTGTTGCACTCCGGATTAAGCTATAAACTGCCCAGAGCAGTTACATTTTTTATTTAAGACTTTTTAAAAGCCTTTTGGTTTGTTACAACCTCTAATTAGCATCTGGAGAAAGAGTCACACACTCTTCTCTAAGAGAAATTCTTTTTAATTTAGTGAGAAAAATAAGATATTTTGGCAAAAGGTTTTTACAGGAGTAAAATACAACCAAGAAAAAAGCATTTCATTAAACATTGAGCACAAAGACCCATTCCACAGAAAACATCCACTAAAACGATCCATATACCAGCTTTAGTAAAACACAGTTTATTGGTTTTAAGTTACCCACAAGAGAAGGAAAGGAGTAGAAGAAGAAAACAGATTAAAAGGAATACAGAAAGAGAGATGAAAGAGAGAAGGAGAGAAAGAAAGTAGAGGAGAATAGTTACTGACAAGATTCGATGATTCATGTGGCGCTGGCTGGAGCGGAAGAAGAGAGAGACCACGTGGAGCCTGGTGTATTTATAGAGTTCAGTTTTCCCTCCCAGGCAGGATACCCAGTCAGTGCCTTCCAGGCCAGAGTGAGTTGTGCTGTAGTTGTCACAGGCTGCAGGGGTGTAGTGTGGGTGGGCTACCAGGCAGCTCTGCCTTGACTTACACCCAGCTACACAGGCTTCAGCTCTGCCATGTGCTCTGCCTGGGCAGCAGGTCTTGCCCTCCGGCTCTGCCATGTGCCCTCAGCACAGGCCTTATGTGCAGATTTTACCGTGTTCCTGCAGGTCCAGGTCCAGCCCTTCCCCACATGCACACACACACACACACACACACACACACACACAGTGAGTTGGTTCCGACCCATATCAATAACTCAGTGAGATTCAGATCCAGGCTCTCTTTTTTAACATGAGGTACCCTGAAGTGAGATGAAAAATAGTATCATAAATATCACCATAGAAATGAAGTATGGATTACAATTCTAGGATATGTTAGAAAATTAGATTATCCACATTCTTTCTTGTAAGAGACAGACAATATTTATATTTTCAGACTTAACAGCATAAGATAAAAAGAAATTGCAATATAGCTTAAATTAACACTGAATTTGAGCCTGTTCATAATTTTGAGAGGGAATGTTAAAATTAAACTTAGGTTTTTTTGTTCTTAGCTAAATTGCTATTAGAAAGCCAAGCCCGCCAGATTTAAGGTTTTATAATCTTCTTTTATGTGGAGAAAGAGACACAGGAAGAATAATTTATTGATCTAAGGTTCAGATGACTGTATAAAGTTGAAACCATAAACATATTTTGCTGACAAAAAGCAATCCTAATTCTCCTTCCCCACTTTTTTTCAAAAAAAAGTAAAAGTATGAACGTTCACGCTGCACTCTAGACTGATGTTTGTCATTGCACAGCAATCTGTGGTAAAAAAGCAATAGCAGTAACAACTCATGAAATCTGTCAACCAATGGATACAGGACTGTTTTAGGCAATCTAAAAGAGGATAGGATGAAGCTTGGGAAAAAATCATGAGAAAAATAAGCTGCAATGATTTCATCAATTTTTAAGGCATTTTTTGACTTCAGAAGTATTCCTTTTTTAAATATCTGTTTTCTTTCTGTCCAGTAAATTGATAAAACAGATGTAGAGTATCTCTGCTGGTTTTAATTTTCCTCCAGTCTTAGCTCAAGGTCACATTTGTCAGAAACCTCTCCTAAGGTGTTTTTGCCATGGTATAGAGTAGCATAAGGTAAGTATTAGACCTAGAATACATGCCATACAGTGTACAGTAAAATATCATGACAGTTTACTTCCAAGAGTAAATACAGTTTGCATTTACAATCTACTAATATTTACATATACAATTTACAATATTTTACAATTGCATAGGAGCTGTGAATGATGGTTGTTATACATGCTTACTGCTGTGTTCAAAACTTAATACACAGCGTGTTCAAATAAAAACATATGGACGCAGGTTTCTACTGGATGACATTAGAACAAAGTCTTTTATTCCACTTGACATGCAGCATAACTCATTCCTGTTGTTCAAGGACAGTTCTGAGGAAATTGTTATACTTTAGAATAGAAAATTCTTGAGAGGCTTTGCAGGGTGCTTTATTTATCTTACTACTTTATCAAACTTCACTTTATATTAAAACTGCTGAAAAAATGAAACATCCATAACTGGAAATTGATTTCCGGCATTAAGGGATGTTTTTTGTTGATTACAATTTAGATTTTTCTTGGAAATGTAACTCACTGTTTTGAATCTTTTGTCAGAAGAACCATTAATTCCATAAAACTTAACACCATTTTTTTTTATTTTATTTTGTGTTTTGTATCCAATTTTTTTAGCAAATTTAAATTCAAATTGAAGGATTTTGGAAGTCTATTTAAATGTGTGATAAAACTTAAAAAAAGAGAAAGGAGATCACATTTTTCCTCTTATAGTTAAAACAGATAGTTTAGCATCAGCCACTTCGAAAAAAATATAAAAAAAAGAAGAAAGACTAAGATTTCTCAGATAAAATTAGTTAAACAAGTTTAAATAACCTGCAAGTCATGATACAATTGCCATCTAATTAAAGGGTCCCTAACAGAGAGTCTCACTATAGGATAATGCCTCTGTGTAATGTCAACTACTACTGCCTTCCACAGCATCACTACCACAGGTAGTAAGAGTAGATTTGATGGAGCACAGGGAAAATATGCATGAGAAGTGCACCTTACAGCATAAGAGTTTTGATGATCCTTTAGGAAACAATAACATATGCATGAGTGCACATATCTCACAATGAACTGGATTAAAGACAGAGAATGCCGGAAACCTCACTCTAACACAACAAAAGAAAATATGCTTTGGATAAACTGGCCATTAGAAATTACTGAAAGAGGTTGTATTATTGTTTAAAATCAAGTATTATTGTTTAATTGTTATTTATTATTAAATGTTATTAGCAATCTTCTCTAATTTTCCTGAAGGAGAAAGGAAAGCCAGAAAAGACGAATAATTTATTCCACATCTAGACAAAAACAGTGGGCATTGGAAAAGGGGAAATAGTCCTGGAAGAAAAAAAGAACTATTAAAAAAATGCACAAGGTTATTACTAAAAATGAGTGCTCTAATTATATCGCTAAAGAGATCAAGGACAAAAAGGTAGTTATGTGTTCCCACTGCCAGATGTTCAGTAGCAAGGCTGGCTGGATGTAGCAGAATGAAAGAGCTGAACCATTCCCCTGCCTGACAGAGCTAGAAATAGGATGAAGTGTGTCCTGCACAGTACCACACCTTTTCCTTTCCTCTGACAACTGCAGACACTGCTAAGGAGTTGGCTAGCAGCTGCACACTACGTGGAGAACATGGGAGTTCACAGTGCTGCAGCGGGGAAGTGGCAGATGGTGGTGCATGGGGAAGGGCAAAGCCCTTTTAGACCTTTCCTCAACCACCAGATCCAGACCTGATTCAGACAAAGTACTTGCTATGGCTTAGTTACTAGCCGCTAGTACTAGTTACTTAGGATATCCAGATTTGATAAATGTGTCTGTTTTGATAAATGTTCATAGAGATGGAAATTGCATTAAACTTAATGAATTCACTCAAAAATGAACATTCTGTGTGTTGGGTTTGCATGGTCAGGTTTTGGTAGTGAGGAGGCTGCAGGGGTGGCTTCTCTGAGAAGCTTTTAGAAGCTTCCCCTATGTCTCACAGAGCCAATGCCAGCTGGCTTCAAGACAGGGGCACCACTGACCAAGAACAAGCCCATCAGTGGTGGTAGTAACATCTCTTTGGTTAAGAAGAGGGAAAAAGCCCTGCACAACAGCAAATCAGCCAGAGAGAGAAATGAGAATATGTGAGTGAGACAACTCTGCAGACACCCAGGTCAGGGACAAAAGAGGCGGGGAGGTGCTCTAGGTGCCTGAGCAAAGATTCCCCTGCAGCTGGTGGTGAAGATTGGGGTGAGTCAGGGTCTCCCCCTGCAGCCGGTGGAGGTCTCCATGCCAGAGTGGGTGTGTGCCCAAAGGAGGTTGTGACCCCATGAGATGCCTGCACTGGAGCAGGGTCCTGGCAGGACCTGTGGTGGACCCAAGCTGGAGCAGTTTGTGAAGAACTACAGCCCATGGGAAGGACTCGGAGTTTGTGCCGTACTGTCTCCCAATGAGAGGGACCCCATGCTGAAACAGAGGAAGAGTGTAAGGAGTCCTCCCCCTGAGAAGGGAGGAGCAGCAGCAACAACATATGATGAATCAGCCACAGCCCTCGTCCCTCTGAGCTGCTGAAAGGGAATGGGGAGAGAATTCAGGAGTGAAGCTGAGCCTGAGAAGAAGGGAGGGGTGGGGTAAAGGGGTTTTAAGTTTTGGGTTTATTTCTCATTACCCTACTCTTGTTGTCCCAAATTAGGGCTCGTTACCCAGTGCACAGTGCCAATTCACACACTGAGGCAAGGTATTTCTAATTTTTATTCTAGTTTGAGCAAATTAGAGAGCTGAGTGGTAACCCAGAAAAGAATGACTCCCTGATCATCAAAAATTTAAACTATTTATACATTTTAACAAACACAGGCATCAGCATTTATTGGTTACAGATTATGTAACATTTATTAATTAACACTCGAACCCCTATATGCTAGTATTATCTCTCACTTCTGCAATTAGTTCACATGAGCAATTCTTCCCCCACCCCGAGTCTGAGGTCTGTTCTGAGAGGTGGTCAATGAGTTGATGGTCGTGATCTCCCACTGCTGGAACAACCTTTCCCCCAGTTGCTGTTCAGTTCTTCTGACTTCAGTCCAGACAACTTATTCTTCTAAGGATTGTCTTCCCTTTTCCTTAAAAGAAAAGATTAGCCAAGCAGACGAAGTTCACAATGCAATTGACTAATCATAACTATCTAGCTATAGATACTGATTAACAATTGAAAAAAAAAATTGAGAAGTCTGATTCAAATCTTGAGGGGCTCAGATCTTTAGGGACTTGGTATCACTCTGATTTGATTGGTAATAAATTAAACCAATTTCCCCAAGTCGAGTCTATTTTGCCAATGATGGAAATTGGTGAATTATCTCCCCATCTTTATCCTGATCCACAAGCCTTTCGTTGTATTTTGCTTCCCGAGTCCAGCTGAGGAGAGGAGTGATAGAACAGCTTTGGTGGGCACCTGTTGTCCAGCCAGGGTCAACTGACCACATCCTCTCTTGTGAGAAGAGATGTATTTTGTGATTCAGTTGTATAGAAACACTCCGTTAAATTGGAGTTTTTTGGCTTTTTGCTACATAATCCTTCTTTTAAAAAGGGAGAGAGAGAGGGAGGCTTGGGTTGTAAACTTCAGATTTTTTTTACAATAATAAATAAATAAGAAAATAGGTAATAAGATCTATATTATGAAAGAGGAAATCAAAATGGGAAATAAAGTACTGGCCCCCTTGCTTTCCTCATAGACAATCATCTTGGAAAAACCCTAGGAAGCCTGAAGCTACACCTAAAGGAGGCTTTAATGTATTGTGGATGCACTTAACTGCTCACATGGCCACGTGTTCAATGAACAGACTAATGAACAATATGCGACAGAAGGAACTTTTATATTCATTACAAGAATGAAAAGACCAACACTTTGAATGATTCTACTAATATTTTAAAAGTCTAATGACAAACACGAGTTGAAGTCAATGTTCTATATTTCTCTATGTTACAAAACCCAAATAGCAGATTCCTTGTATATATCTGTACTGGGACTGTCTGATGGTAATCTGATTGTTCTAAATTTGAAAACTCATCTTTGCTGGGAAATAAAAACAAAGTATTGCTTCTTCTATCACCTTAATTTTCATAGGGCTGCAAGTTCTAACACTACTGTGATTATTTCAAAACAGTTTATATTCTCCTTATTACAGGTTGCAAACTTAGTGAAGTATACTGATCAGTATTAATTAGAAGCATAGTAAAATACACTGTATAACATCATATAATTGTCTTTTTTCCTACAGCACTGTTTGATTAATGAAGTACTCAAAAGAAGAAAAAATTATGTCGACATATATATCAACAAATTTAAGAGTTATTTCTCAAATTAGTAGCCCCTTATAAGGTTAATTGTTTATTCTTTTGCATTAGATGATTACTTGAAAATGCTTCTTCTTAATTTCATTCACCATTTAGACAGTGCTATGTTAATTTAAAATTACCACAGGACACTATAGTTGTCCCAGACGTTTGTGAAACTTCCCTATGTTTTTTCAAAAAACCAACCATATTCCACTATATAAGTTTGCACAGACCAGCAGAAGCATCCTGCTATAGGATGGCTACTTTTACTTCAGTTCTTCTCAGGTATGGAGGCAATGAATTACAGACCACTAATATAAAAATCCTGATTTTATTTAAATATGTACGTTGAAAATATAACTCTATGACACAATTTACATCCAAATGAAATTTTCATGAATAGACAAACAACAGATTCATGATTACGTTTGATTTGGGTTTTTTTTCCTATTACATGACTGCATCACCTATAAGAAAAAACTACTTAAATGATGAAGTCAGGAGAGACAGAGGGCGAAGTCTGTAATTATGTGATATCAAATGCTCTGACACTTAGAAAAGAACTTAGCAAGTTTCCTTCTCCTTGCAAAAATATCTTTGGAGTGTAGTGATTAGTCTATGTTTACCTGCATGTTACATTTATTTCAAAGCTCAGCTCACACTTCTGAAAAAAAGAGATGTTTTACTGTCTCGTAGTGAAAAGGTTTTACAAACCCTACCTTTTTGATTCTATCCAGATACAGTTTTGATGATTTTTTTAACTAACATTATAATATCCTTATGGTTTAACTATAAAAAATTTTTATGTAGTCACACTTCTTTTCAGTTATATATTTCTACTTCCCTCTTCCTCTCCTTACTCCTGCAAGAGAGTATTCCATGAATTAAGATACCTGATAATAGCACACATAACATGAGAGAATTTAAAGCCTACTTCAACCTTTGAGCCAAATGCAAATGAGAGATTACAAGGAAACCTGTCTTCCAATTGATCAGCTGTTCAATTAAAAAGAGGGTTACCAAGATAAATGTGCATGATTGTGTCTGTGTGTATATATGTATCAGGACATATATGCATATTTTAGTATGTGAAACACAGTAAAGAACAATTAACAGGGTTGTTTCATAGTTTTGTAATACTAACTTGAGTTCAAAGCCAGAAAATATTTTAGGGGCGTCTAAGTCTTGTGAAGAAGCCAAATATTTTTCTGGTACTTTGGTTTCCTTAATGAATTGGAAGTTACTGAGGCTTATTTTAATCATTTGTGACCTGCAACTGCAGTTATTAACCAGAATAAAATGTGCATAATGTGAGTTTCAACGTTTTGAGGCTGTCTGAAATGGAAAGGAAATTTTGTTACTTAAGATTTTGGCTCAGTGATGCTTAAACTATATTTATCTCTGCACACAGATATTAAATGACCCATGAATGAAGTTTCATTTTCATAGTAAAGGTGGGAGAGGATATTACTGTGCTGGTCATGAACTCCACACTATCTTGTGTTTCCTAAGAAGATAGGTCTCAGTTGCATACACATTCCTGCATATCCAGCTATGAATACCATAGATGATCAAAAAGAATAAACCTCACCATTTGAATGCCTCATGACTCGACTTCTTTAAAGCCAATAAATATTTAAAATACTTTCACAAAGGAATTCTTTTTTTTTGACATGAGTCTTTAACAGATCACCCAAATGCTGGATCTGTGAATCAGATTGGTAAACTGGAAAGTAGTTTCTACTTGCCAGGATGACAACAGAACCCAGTTTTCTGAAGAAACTGACAGGTATGGTCATGTGGCAGCAGTTCTGAGGGACCAAGGATATCAACACAACACATCTTATAAAGCAACCTCCTCCAAGCACAAATACTGTGCACCTCAATGCTCAGGAAATCAAGTGACCAAAGTCTGATGCAAACAGGCAGTATAGAAGAGATGGAAGCAGGATAGGCTTCACACTAGTTACTTGACACTGTACTTGACACTTGCATCTGGAATACTGTGTACGGTTTTGGGCCTGACAATTCAAGAAAGATAACAAGCTACAACAATTTCAGTGGAGGGCCCCAAGCTGTTTGGAAGCTGGAGCACTCACCCGGAGAGGCTGAGATTCTAGTCTACTCAGGCTACATAACAGCAGTCTACCAGTAGGTATGGGAAGGCTATTAAGAAGACAGGACCAGAAACCTCAGACCTACTGAAGCAGGAAAACAAGATACTGGTCATAAATCACAACAACAAAGGTGTAACTGGCTATTAGGAAAAAAAAATTACTATGGGGATAGTCAAGGGCTGTGACAGAGTGCCCTGGGAGATCACTCTAGGATGTTTTTGAAACCTGATTAAAATAAATCCTGCACAATCTGGTCGGAATTCCAGATTTAACTTGTTGTACTGGAAGTTGTACTGGAGACCTCCTGTGTTGCCTTCCAAACAGAATGACTGATTTTGTAACTGAAAACCAGTTTTGCACACAACCTAAAGGTAACCCAAGACATGGGTGACAGATTTCATTTAGAAGTCATTTAGAAAATCAACTGATAAAGTTCCACATAAGTTTTCATTTATTCATTCATGTCCATGCTTCTTTTTAATAACATTCGGTACTACTTCTGTCCTTGTTTTAATGCTTTGGAAAAAGGAATCAAATTCTCCTAATGGTACAGGCATGGATTCCAAATAAATGTGTTCATATGCTGTCCTACCTCAGTTATTCCCAATTAAGAAGGCAGAGGAGTTGAGATTGTCTTTTCTGAGTTCCTGAAGTTTTCTTTCTTGATGGAAAAAAAAAAAAAAGAGAGAATGAGAAGAGCCAGGTTTTTTTTCTACCCCTACAAAATTGGAGCATCTCATTCCTTTATTTATGTAGAAATGAATTAGCTAGTATTTTGAACAAAAGTTATCTTTTAATGTGAAGTTAAAACAAACTTTCAGCTAGGCAGAACCCAAATGCGTTTTTTTTGTTTTGTTATTGTTTTTGTTTTGTTTTGTGGTGCATTGGGTTTTTTTGTTGGCTGGTTTTGGTTTTTTATTGTTGCTTGGTTGGTTGGGTTTTTTCTGTTTTTTCAGGGGTTTTGTTTGTTTGGTTTTGTTTTGTTTTGGGGTGTTGTTTTTTTGTTTGCTTTGTTGGGAGGTTTTTTTATTTAGTTTTGTACATTTGTTGGTTGTTTGCTTTTTTAAAGTCCCTGAATCTATTTTTGCTTTAATTTCAAGTTCATACTAGATTAATATGCTAGGTATGTGGTTCTGTATCTAAATAATGTTTAATTTGGTCTTGAATGCAAAGACAAAAGTAAATTCACTTAGACTGACATGCTTCAAACTTGTTCACACAACAATGGTAATAAAGAACACAGTACAAATGAAAATGGACAGAGTTTGCAATTACTGGCAAACTAAGAACATGATTTGACAGTGGAAAGATTCATCAGGAGCTAAGCTATTTTGCATTTCAGTGTCAAGTGTCAATGGCCCAGACTATCTATGCAATGAAGCTGAGTGTAGATAACTAAAACCATTAACAAAAAGTAATTAACAGATGCTAAACTGTTCAGGTTAAATCCTTCTGAATGAATGCCAGTTTGAAACTAGGCAGAGTTCTGGCCTCCCCTTTTTAACTGTTTTAACTATTTCTGAGATAACAGTTTAAATTTTATGGACAAAACTTCCCAAAACACAAAAACCCCCCACAGTTAAAGAAACAGAGAACTCCTTGGATGAAACAAACTATTAAAACCCAGTAATAGTCTTGAAGTTTTTAGCCCAAATATCTCTCAGCAATTCCCCATCATTAATGCTTAGTCATTGAAATGAAGAAGACAAATCAATGCAACCCCAAAATTTTACTAACTACCCAGCTCAGAAAACATAGTAGGGGACAGGGCACTATGGGAAATGCAATTACAGGAGCTTAGCCATGTTTCAAAGATGACTGTGTGTTCAGGAGCTGCTGAAGTATTAACCAAAACTTTTAACTCCTTAAATGTCAGAAACTTACTACTTAAAGTATTGTGAGAAGTCAAACAAAACTTGCTAAATATAAAGGTGTCTATTCTGCCACTGGCACAACATCAGTAAAGACCAATGCTGTTACCTTTTGTGGTAAATGGTCAGAACTGTACCATGTTGCTTTAAGACAATGAAGAATTGATGAACTTGCCTCTTGCTTATCTTGCACCTGCCTCAAGTGACACCTAACTACTGAATGATTACTGGAGTGGAGGTCTCACAGCCCAATATTATTTCAGTGAGACCCAGAAGAGCACCTGCACCTCTGTACCAGCCAATAGCCACATTCCCTTACCCATGAAAAACAAGCCTTTTTATAAATCTAGTCCATTAAGGAGATAAGGATGCACTGGAAGACACTCTGATGAAGGTCAAACAGCCTTTACTGTTGCCTCAGTACATGGAGGGCTGAAGTGTTTATTCTCTCTCTTTTGTCAACTGTAAATTCTGCCCAAAACTAACAGAGACCCTCATTAGGCTTTATTAACATGTTAATTTGCACACCCCTTAGGATGTAAATGAAGGAGAACATGCCAAAGTCACCAAACTCCACCTATAACATTGAATTGTTCCACCCTCTTGGGACATGAAAAGGGGGTTTGAGGGCAGAAATGGCTGGAGGGCAAAAATGGCTGGAGGGCAAAAACGTCTCTGGAGCTGGAAAACATCTCTACCTGCTCTGGATCGGGTCAATGGACTGTATATCTCCTCTCCTGAAGGGACACCTTTCAGTGAGCTTTGCACTTCTAACTGCACTGGGGTACACACAGGAATATTCATTTATACGTACATGGCAATATTAGAATGTCTCTTCCTACACTTTCTGTCACAACACATATTAACACTCTTTTTATCATTTATCACTAGCAAACCTGAACTTGCTTTACTGTTCAATAAACCATACTATTCATGAAACTGGATCATGCAAAATTGTGGGATCCCAAACCCAGCTTTCAGCAAAAGGAAGCTCAGTAAATCTGAATCATCATCATCATGGCGAGGCTTCGCGAACGAAGATTTGGGAAGGCTCTATCCACATTTGCTACAGGCACGTTGGTGGCTTATGAGGCCAATACATGACAGACATATCCGATTGCAAAAGGCACAGCAGAGACTCCTTAGGTGGTGTATTCTGCAAGACATGGTTCTTTCTGCGTTGCCTTTTTTCCTCGAGAGTGATCCTGCGTGTGTTCTCGAAGGAGACAGCTGCGTTATAGATGGTGTGTCTCCAGGCCTCCCGATTTGAGGCCAGAGTAGACCAGTTATGGTGATCAATATGGCCAAGGCTGAGATGTTGTTTCAGAGAGTCCTTGTATCTTTTCTTCGGGGCTCCTCTCATGCGGTAGCCAGTGGCAAGTTCACCATAGAGCAGGATCTTAGGGAGGTGGTGGTCCTTCATCCTGGAGACGTGCCCTGCCCATCGCAGCTGCGTTCTCAGTAACATGGCCTCAATACTTGTGACAGCTGCTTGCTCTAGAACAGATGTATTGGTCACATAATCACAAACCTTGGAAAACAAGGCTGACAAACATCTCGTGACTCAAGAAATTTGGACCCTTGTCCAGAGACCTGTTGATGTGCAAACCGAAGATATAAACCTGGCTCCAAGAAGAATTAAGAAAGGACTTTCTGAGATGATTGTTAAAACCATGTCTAAACCCCTGTAATCCCTCTCTCCCACATGTAATCCTAATAGAAGAAAAATTAACTATTTGGAAATTTCAGTAAAAACTTGTGTAACTCCCCAATTAACATAGGTTGTCCCCTTCATTAACGTGTCCAGCCCCAGATGCTTTTAAAATAGTGTTCTCATGTTCAATAAACTATTCCAGTTCCCCCATATTGGAATCGTGTCTAGCTTTTATTTTTCAGACCGCCACTCAAAATCCTTATTGAATATGATCAGACCTATAGTACTGGATTAGTAAACTGCATTATTTGTGCATCTGTCCTTATGAAAGTTCTTCTTTTGAACTCAACTAGATTTATAGTTCTAAACTGGCTGTAATCAGAAATTAAGCCCAGCCTCACCCAGTTCCTCTAATCTCTGAGGATCAGCTGGAAGGCAAGAGGGGTTATTTTCTGATAAATTCTTATACCCAAAAGGAAACACTCTGAAACTTTTAATCTTCCTTATCAGAAGCTGTTGAACACATTACTTGACTGACTTTAGCAGCATACTTAATGGCAAAAACTTTTCTAACCTATCGAGTTCCATACATCTCTTATACATGACAGTCCGAGAAGCCGTAACCATTCTCCTCTTTTCATGCAGACACCAGATGTGAATGTCATATTCCTTTATATTTTAAAGTTTTACCTAATCTTACCTAGGTTCTTATGTGACTACTCCCTGTTGAGTTTGAGTTTATAATCTGTTGTTGCTCATGTTCTTTCTAAAGAATGAACTGCATAATGTCTGTAATAACAGTATATTCCTCAGTTTCTCTGTGTTTGACTTGAGCCTTATTTTGAATGTGTTTTTATTAAATGATGTATCCTTTGTTCATTTTTCATTAAGTAGACAAGCACTTATTCTCATGATCTTTTTTTAAAGTAATTTAACGCTTTCACAACATTGCACACTGTATCTTTGAATATTTTGAAGAGCATAAATTTTGCATTTGTTTCATATTCTTTCTTTTTTCTTTTTTTTTTTGACATTTTGCTATTGGTTGAATAAACTATAATTTCCCCAGGAAGCCTCATTCTTTTAAAATTAATCACCAAGTTTTCTTTTCTGTCACAGTGCAATTCAAACTGAGATAAACAGCAAGAGCACATAACTCTTTTTTTTATACTTATGTGCTGTTAGCAGTTGCTCTTTGAAGTGTTTTTCCCTGTTTGTAAAATCTGTGACACTAATAAAGCATTACACTACATATGACTGTACTGTGAGCTATGAATCCCTCTGAAACAGAGATAAAAGCTACAGGTATACATTCAAACAAGGACATATCTGAATAATTCTAGAAGTTACTTAAAGTTTATTTGAGATAGCAACATGGTGATTCAGTTTATTCTTTAAAATAAAGCCATACACCCAAGCATGTGCTACTGTAAATTGTTGCCCAGAATTCTTCAAGTCAGAACTGATGTTTCATTTTGATTTTTCCCCCATTCAGGATGAAGAGAGAAAAAAAATTAGCAAAGGTAGGTATTAAGTGTTAATCTTAGGATTGATTTAATGAGAGGGGGAGTTTTCAAAGGGATAGAGGAGATTCGTGTTGGTGGATTGGCAAACACATCCAAAGTGTCACAAGGAGACACTAGGCAATTGTGTATGAGTGATCTGGAAATTCTTTTAGAGTCTGACTCCAGGGTAATTTCACTCTTCCTCTGTTATATTTTCATGGTGCAGGAGAAAAGTCTAGCTATATACCAGTAGCTACTGTAACATTAATATAGTGTTTTCTTTCCAGTTAGTTCAAAGATATTCTTTCCTTAATAGCACAAATTTGTAACCACATTTTGAGTTTCCTATATATAACCTAAAGACCATTTTTGCTAGCCAGGAAGAAGCTGATTTTCCCCTATGCCAAATCTTGCTTCTAAATATAAATAGAGGGGTCTTCTAACGAGGTTCCTACATGCTCAAGTTTCAATTCAACCTATTATAAAGGGTATTTTTAATGACGTGTTATTAAACTAGCCTAATAATATCCATATATTTATACAAAAATACCTAATTTTCTAATTGAATATATGATGAGTTCTAAGCAGTAGTAAAGGCCAAACTATAATATAGTCAATGTGTTAAAATTAATTAGGTTATAAATAGTATTTGTTTTTAAGTGTTGCTTAGTAATTGCTGAGAGGCTTGCATTTCCATAATATCTCAGAGGAAAAACCATGTGAGCACTTTATATATGGCCCAAACAGGCAAAATAATCTGCCAATGTCAATACCTGCTCTGCTGTCTAATTTTTGCTACTGTCCTATTTTAACCAGGAAACATTATCCAAGATCAAACTAAAGAAATAGATATCTACTCATAACCAACAAAAGAAATACAGTGTGTTACTATCCAATGATAAATTCCAATGTGTTCAGATGTGTTTCTGTAATGCTGTGTTCATATCATTAGCTTCTGCTGGAGAGGTGGGTTTTTGTAGCTGCAAGTTCATGTTGCCTTCAGGAGTCACTATCAGATCCAACACTGAGGAACTGAGCATATGAGGAAATAAAAAAAAAGAACAAACAACTTTTCTTACAAAAAGTTCATAAAACGTCCAGATGTTATGACATTTCAAATAAATTACACTTTTTTCAAGTCGAAAATATTTTTCCAACAGGAAATATCTTCATAGTAATAAAAATTTTAAATTCTTCAAGAACTATATTTTTCATCCATGCAAGTCCTTGCAAAATTAAAACAAATTTTAATGAATTTTCCTAAACACTGCTGTTGGTGTTTAAATTGTAGTTAAGCAGTTTTTTCAGCTGCTGCTCTGAAGTGCAGAATAACTCTGGTAAGAGGCAGAAATGTTTTGGTAGTAACCGTGAGAGTCAACGTTTCTAAACATTAATTTGTGTTTCTTTAGCCAAGGGGTGATTCCAGCATGCACAATATCTGATTCACTGATGTTTCTTACCTGCACATCAGAAATCAGTTTTCAACAGAGTTGGTTTCAACTTTTCACTTTTGCAAACCACACGCATAGCAAAACCTCAGCTCACAGTCAAGATGATGCCATGGCTTCTCAGGAACTATTATCTTGCTCTAAATAGGCATATTGATTTCAGAGGCATTTAATAGGTAGAGAGCATTTGATCAAACCAGTAGCTTAAATTTAATTACTGTCTTCCTGTTAAGGATGTGTAACCTAGCACAATGTAAAGTCAAATACCCAGTCCTCTGGTTGGGTTTTTTTTGGTTGCTTTTTTTTGTTAAATGTGTTCAATATTGTTAAGCCCTTCTTCTGCATGTTTGTTCTATAAACAGATGAATATAAAACGAACTTAATATATGACTAGTGACAGGTTCAAGAGAACCCTGCAGTTCTTTTTAACTGAATGCTAAATGAATATGGTTAAACATGTAAAAGGAATTTGTTAATGAGGGTGTATTATTTCTCTGAATTGTTTGTAACTTTTGCCATTCTTTTGTAAATTTTAATGAAAATCCAATGCTGACCTTGTCACAGTAAAATCAAAACATCAAACTCTAATCAGTATAACTTTATCTTGCTGGTGTTTACCTGTTTGTTTACCTTCAATTTTTCTTAACTCAAGAGAAGCCAAATTTGAATACTTATGTATCTGTTTTGAGATGGGCAACTCCTGCTGCTGCAAACAGGTAGAATGAGATTCAGCCCTTTTTAATTACCTAAAGTTGGCTCACCCTACAGGCAATATGACTAAGTTCCAGTAAATGGAGTTGTAGGCTCAACTCTGTTGCCTTTACATAGGCACAGCCTCTAATTGTCTTTCCATAAAGGTATGGGTCTGCTGTAGGTCCTGTCTTTTTTCCACCAGCCCTGTGCAAATATCTCAGGTATCCAAGGGTATTTCACACACCTTTAGATGGCATCATTTAGGTAAACATCTTTACCCAATGTTAGGAGAGCTTGAATACTTAGCAAATGTACAAACATCCTCACATAAACATTTGAATATCATGTCGCTCATAGGAACCGATTCCCATTTCTTAAAGTCAAAGTTATTTTGCCATGGATTTCAGTTAGTTCAGGATTATTTTTCTCAAAGTCCAGGATTGTTATATCATCAGGCTTATCAATTGAGAACAAATCATATAAAATTACACAAAGTATTTTGGGACCAAAATTGGTATTCAAAGGAATAGACAGTGGCAGATAAAGATTGCTCTGCCCAGAGGTCAACTCCCTTTCAAGATTTGTAGTTCTATCATACTACAAATACTAAAAAAAAAAAAAAAAAAAAAAAAAAAATCTGTATTTTTTTCAGCCAACATTTAAAACCTAATTGATCATATTGCTCTTCTGCTTTTTTGAGCGTGGGTAAGTAGGATAGAAGACAACAAGTAATCTCTTGATTAGAAAAATGACTATAAGCAACACATTCACCAAACACGGAGCTTCACTTCCACCTCTACAGAGTGTTCTGATGATAGGACACTAAGTGGAAAAGTAAAATTTATCATAATTAATCACCATAAAATCTTCCTTGAGACAGAGCTATTCTCATTGAATAGCTCTCTCATTCTCACTTTCCTATCAGTGCATTAACTTTCCTCTCAAACTTGATTCCTTCCAGTTATTAACTCATGATGCTACTGGGTGGTTCCAATGAGGGTTCTTTGGCTGTTGTTGAAAAGTGTTTCAGTGGTGGACAGAATCTGTGCAAGTTACAGTCACATTCTTCTGTATTAGCTGCCTCATACTTTCCTCCCTGTTTGGCTAAAACTCCACTTTAACCAAGTTTCATATTTTATTGGGTCTGGCTGAGCTGGAGTTCATTTCCCCTTAACAGCCCTCACTATGCTGTGCTTTGCATTGGTAGCCAGAAGGGTGTTGATAACACACCGGTGTTTTGGCTACTGCTGAGCACAGCACCAGCACTGTAACATTCCTTCCTCAGTTGAGGGCAAGATCCTGGGAGGGGACCCAAGTGCACCAGTTGATCCAAACTGACAACATGACGTCAGCTCAGACATAAAAGCTAAGGCAGGGAGCAGGAAGGCAGGCATTCATTGTCTCCAGTGGCTGCCTGCTGAAGAACTGTCACGCGTGCTGGAGCCCTGCTGCTCGGCAGTGTTCGACCATCAATGCCGATGGGAAGTAAAGAATAAACCCTGCTATCTTTCGCTTTGCTTTTGCACGTGAAAGGTTTTGCTTTGCTTTTGCTTTAAATAAACTGCCTTATCCTAACCCACGAGTTGTTTTTCCACCTTACTCTCTCCCCTGTCCTGCTGGGAAGGGGAGTGATAGAGCTACTGGGTGGGCACCTGGCGTCGAGCCAAGGTCCACTCACCACACATACAAGCACTTCTTTACAAATATTAAGTCACAACAAACTGTTAAACAGGTTATTGTAGTTTTAGGATTAAATCATGTTATACAGATCCAGAAAGATGCCTTTTTTCCTAAACACTTAAAGTTGAAATAAAAGCTTCTTATATGTAACCTCCCTGTATTCCAGGGAGAGAAAAAGCTTTGTAAATTGAACAAGAAATGTTTTCAATAGAAGCAATAATGAAGCATGGCTTCCTCCAATTGTCCATTTCATTTCTGAACTGCAATGTTACATTCTTCCTTTACAGCATTTTAAGCTTTCTTCTGTACTCTTTTCTGGGATTCTGCCAGTTTTGCACACACTAATTTGGTCAGTTAATAAGAAGTGCTGATTCCCTGTCTGTCCTCTGCTCTTCGCCTCTGTGTAAACTCTACAAAACACTTCACATCTCAACAGCTGATATGTCAAACCAAGGACTGTGACCCTGTACAGACTTTCTGTGGAAATTCAATATTTTACAGAATACTCCACTGCCCAAACCAGTAAATGTTCAGTAGCTTTCTGAAATTCTAAGGGGAGAAAATAATGGAGCAAATGGATAAGAAGATACCTTCATAATATGATACATAAAAATTATGGCTGCATAAGTCTTATTTTCTTTGGATTCTAGAATTAATTCTTACAAAGATATTTTTTTTTTCTAAAAAAGATGTGAAATGTAACAGTGGATAACCTTTTAAAATCTTATTCTATATTGGACCAGCTTTTATCTCTAAAGAAATTTCTTTCCTTCCTTCTCTTTTCTAGAGGCTACATTTAGCTGCTCAGAATTCAGGAGTTATGAATACCCTTAACTTTTTCAGATTACATAAAAAATATAAACGTACTAACTAAATTTGCATTGGGTCCAATATTATTTGACTGTGATTCAATTGTTTAGACATATATAAAACTGATGTAAAACGCTAGCAAATCAGAATTTAGTACCGGACACTCAATTTTCTCTTATTTTTACACAATTATATAGATGTACTTTTTCTTGAGTAGTCTTTGTGGAAAAAAAGATATCCTATATATAAATATTTGTCTTGCAACAGTAGTTTGCATCAACCTGTATAAATATTTGAGAGCAACAGTAGAACACACTAATACATTCTGAAACACCTGAGCTTTACAGTTATTTCTGAAAGGCTCAGTGGTCTACTGGTGAATTTCAATTCCTAAGGATATGTTTCAAGGTGCACTGGAGTAAAATTATTATTTTTAAGTGGAAAAGTATGCACATGTTTCAAAACACACTTTATAATTTCTAGCATACACATCAAGGCTAAAAAAGCCCACTCCTTTTAGTGTGATTGGCATTGAATTTTTCAGAAAAAGTACTGTTCGTCTCCACTGAGTCCAAGTTCTTTTAAAATGCTTCCCTTATGAATCATTATTTCAATATACAGTTGGCATTAGCACAGTGTTTATTTTCACAGGAAGCAGAAATTTTTTTTTTAATTGGGAAATTATATATTGTCACTCTGACATTTCAAAAGAACTTCGACCCATGGATAGTGGCTAGTGTAGATCTGTACAGTTTTAATATTTGAAACTTAGAATTGTTTTTCATCTTTAACAGAAAAGAAATGAACTGCAAGTCCAGTACAAAAAGAAGAATATAATTCATTCATTTAACACCTTCTTGCCCCTGCAAAGAACACCAAGAGGATCTCAGCTAGGCATTTCCCAAGTCCCACTTCTAGGCAAAGCATAAAGAATTTTGCCTAGCACTGTATGACTTAAAAAAGATTTGCGAATTAATATTTTACTGACAAAAAGGTTGTGGAATTTAGTAAGCTTAAGATGTATGAACAGGCTGATCATAGTGTACATATGCATCTGTGAACTTAAACTTAGCACGTATTATTTTCCTGGAGTTCTTAGGCATTCCATGAACACCTAACCATGTGATTCTAAAAATATTAATTGATTTGGAAAAGGATGATAGCTTTTTTATGAATTCCTGCACTAAAAATCCATAATACAATGTTCTTCTGAAAAATTCATTGAGTTGCCAAGCAGAAACAATACCATGTGACTCATGTGACTAGCCACATCAGGTAAAAACTTAGCAAGAAATGGCTGAAGTAAACAGTTGGCAAGAACTCCTATGCTAAAAGGCAGAAGTTGAATATGTTCAGCTGAAGTAGACTTTTGCAGTTAGAGCAGAGTACTGCAAGCAAGAAATGTGACAAAGTAACATTGTGCAAATGGATGTAATGTTAATTAACTATCTTTTGGAAGAATTTCAAAATCAAAATTGTAATATTTTCATCATTCATCAGGTAAGACGTTTGCTGTTGCATAAAGAAGTCAGCTTTAAATTCTATCCAACTCTTGGTATTGGGTGCAATTTAAATCAATAAATATTAACAGCAAGATTATTTAGATAATCCTCAGTTGCAAGAAAAGGCCACTAATTTTCACATTAGCAATAGTTAGTTTCACTAGCAGTGTATCTGTAAATTCACTTTTCTTGCTAGTACCTTCGCTGTTGCAGACATTCAAAAAAGATTTGGTTTTTACATAGCTATACAGGGTATAATTATTCAACCTGCTGCAGTTGACATAGCTGGAATGTACAGTCAGCACAGCAATAAAACTGGGAACAATTTTATTGTAAGCTCCAAATCTGTCCTTTTGCTATGTGGGTAAAACACCCCTAAATTGAGGACATAATAATAATAAAGACTTTGGTAAATGTGGTTTGGGGAAAGGGAAAATGATTCCCTGTAAAGGAAGTTTGTTTGCTCAGAGAATACATCAACTTTTAGAACAAAGACAAAGGTGGCAATTATCTACCTTAGCCTTTTATAAAGCTTCTCATCACTCTCACATTTCAGAAATTAAATAGGCAGTAAAGTCACTATTAGACTTCACAGAGTTTCTAGTACTATTAGTTTGAGGAAATAGAGGGAAAGCAAAAAACTTTTCCTAGATTGCTGTCAACATCCTCTCTAAAAAAAAGAAAATGTTGGGTTCCAAATCTTTCTCTGACCATCCCTTTTACTGTGTCCTAACCTTCAAAAATAACCACTGTAAACTTTTGCAAATTTCAACAAAACTGAATGGAAGGACAGAGAATAGCAGCCCTTCCTGATAGAACAGTCAGAGGAAGATTTCATAGCCTCTTCAGCATAATAGAATCTATACAGAGGGTAAGTTCTTCAGGAACAGGTAGAGCTCCCATTTTCTTAGATACAAGCCTTTGTCAGTCAATCATAAGCCACAGCAGCATTGGAAATCAAATCCGTTTCCACAGTGCTGCATTTTCTGGCTTATGTCTCTTACAAAATAAACTTCCTTCCCTTTCCTGAATTAGTAATTAAGTATCTGAGATTTTGTTCTGGGGGAGGTACTGGGCGTTCCCACCTGAACCTGAGGAGGGACTTCTGGTACCACTTGTTGGATCAAGAGGAGGACCAGAACTCCAACAGGACTGCCACTGTCACTCTTGACAAGGCTGCAATCATTACTTCAGCAGAACTGTGGCCATCATCTGGACCAACGGGTTTCTTTTCCTTTCACTTTGCTCCCAGGGGGACCACATGGTGCTCAGCACGGGGGCTAACAAGCACTATTCTGTTCTTGTCCCAGTTATACATCTGTCTTTGTGAGTTAAAACCAGTTTTCTCTGTATCATTGTATTTATTGTAGTTTTTTTGGTAAATTGTAACTCTGAGTTGTAATATCTCTTGAGTTGGGTTCATGTCTCCCGCTGCTTTACTTCAAAACCAGCACAGATTTAAAACCTAGAAAGGAGATAACAGTCATGAATCTGATCTCTTTCTCAGTTTTCCTAGAAGCTGTATGGATTTAAGCACAACATTTAGACTGCACCTCAAAAAGTCCATGTACTGGTGTGTCTGTTACATCTATTCTTGTATTGATTACTCTTAATGCATTAAAATTAATTTATTTTCCAAGCTTGAATTCATCCAAGTTCAGCTTTCAAATGTTGGAGCACCTTACATCTTTGCAATACTGACCACTCCCACTATCACATCTCTTTTACTTGAATGAGTATCTGTACTCTTAGTAAATCAGCATTTCACCTTCTCTGCAGATGTGCTAAGTTGATTAAATTCTTTAAGCCTTAAATAATAAGACTGTTTTTCTGATTTCTGGAGCATTTTTATGTCCATTCTTTAAACTAGTTTCATATTTGTCTGGATGTGGACACTGACAGTAGACACATCCTTGCAGAGGTCTATTTCTTGCCTAATAAGTTAAAACTATTTCCCTACTTTAACCTGACAGTCTTCTGTCACATGGACAGTGTGATAGCCCTTCTGCTCCAGTATGAGATTGAAAGGTCATGTTAAGGAGGTTCTGTGATGATTTCAAGTTGTTTTCTGAATAATTTCTTTCTGAGGTAGTCTCCTCTTCTGTAGATATAGATCTAGTTATTTGTTTCCTTTGGTATTACCTGTAGTGAAGTGTGTTAAAATACATTTTGATAGGTTGTAACCATTTTTTTTTGAGTAACTCAGGTAACCCATCACTTGTCATCCTCATCAGTTAGAAGTCCACTCCTGAATATGGCTAGCATAGGGTTCCTAACACTGCCTCATACAGACATGTAACAAAAATGTTCCATGTGTGGAACTCTGTTAGAAACAATCTTACTTACTTATCTCTATACACTTAAAAATACTCATTTAGATCAGTCTATAAGCTAGTTTTAAGCCATTTATTATGTGCTTTGTTCATTTTCTGAAAGTTTTTAATCAAGACGTGGTACGGTACTAAACCGTACCACTTTATCACTTTATCAAGGCAGAAATTTTTCAGGTTGAGCTGCATTCCTTATAATAAAAACAGCTAACACAGGAATTGTTATGAAACTGAATCCAATGTAAGCTGTTGTATGTCTGATCTACTTTGAGTTACCAATAGGACTGCACACTTTGCATCATATTTCTCTGATCTTTTTGTTGACAAAAAGATAACTTAATCTATCAGAATTTAACATTAAAAAGGGAAAAGAGGTTACTTGTTCTATTGGGAAGACATTCCTTGCTACCTTGTAGATTTATTTGTCTCTGTAGTCAAACTTGAAATGAAGTTATAATGGATCCAGTCCAGTGCCATCATCATGCAGGCTTGGGAAGAAAAGGCCCAGAGCAGCATATCTCTAACAATGTGTCATTGTTTAAGCTCAGAAGCAAATTAAGCACCATGTGGCTGCTCTCTCAACCCCCTCTCTCTTCCCCCCCTACCCCATTGGAATGGGGAGAAGAATAGAAGTAAAAGTTGTATGTTGTGTTAAGAACAGTTTAATAACTGAAAATAAAGTAAAATACAATAATTATGGTAAATCATGGTGAGGCTTCGCGAACGAAGATTTGGGAAGGCTCTATCCACATTTGCTACAGGCACGAATTATGGTAAATAGTAATAATGATAATAAAAAAAGGAAAACAGCAATGCACACAATGCAATTGCTCACCACTGTCTGATGCCAGAGCTGCCTTCCTGAACCCAGCTTGCCTCCCTTTCTGAGTAATTGCCCCCAGTTTATAAACTGGGCATGACATTCTGTGGTATGGAGTATCCCTTTGATCACTTTGGGTCACCTGTCCCAGCTGTGCTCCCTGCCACTGGCAGAGCATGAGACAAGGGAAAAGAAAAGCAGTCCTTGACTTGATAAACACAACTTAGCAAAAACCAAAACATCAGAGTGTAATCAACACCATTTTCATTGGAATCCAAAACACAGCACTGTAACACCTACTGAAAGAAATTAACTTCATCTTAACTAAAACCAGAACACAAGAGAAAGCATGCCAGAGGAACAGGTAAGTCAGCTTGGCAGTTTAGGAAGTGTATAAGTTGGTCCCATTGGTCTCAAGGGCTCTACAGGACTATAGGCATAAATGTCTCCTGGATGTAGATGCTAAAGAGAGTAGATGCTAAAAAGTAGCCCCCATCAAGTCAAAACAAGATCAGCCTACTTTACATAAAGTAGTCTTACACACACAAACATGCATATATTCAAACACCCACAGTCTGCTGGAGAGTTTCTGAACAAAGTAATGCAGATAAGCACATTTAAATACTGTGGTCAGCCCAGGTTTCAACATTAACATGGCCCATACTGCCTGAGACTTACTTAGTGACTGAGCTAGAAGCATAGGGATCAAATATGTAAGTTCCAGTTACTTGTTCTGTGTCTATTCAGGACATGAATTTTGAGTATTATATAGCATATAATGAAAAGGCAGAAGGATTTAACTTACTTGAGTAATCCTATTTCCTAACATTCATTATCAGTAACTTCACAGCTGCTGTATGGCTTACTTATTAAAATAAAAATTAGGAGGAGAAATCTGTTGATGTCAGATTTATTCAGAGTGGCAAGATTTACCACCTGACACATCTAGGTAATTAGAGGGGGGCTTTAGCAGAAGGTTAGAACTCAGATATCAATAGAGAGTTTATTGCTTGTCATGCTGAAATGAGTCTTTGCCATCAGAAGGAATTTTCTCAGTAATGTTCTACACTGACATTATGCAGAGATGTTCAAGTAATTTCTCTCTTTAGAGTTCTCATTTTTAACTCCAGATAATCATCTTCCTTTATTCTGTCTGTCCCTGAAACATCAGTTCATTAATTAATCCTTAACTAGGAAAAAACAGATGAATGATTAGAGAGAAGCACACTTCTTTCAGACGAGGCATGTAGGTGAGGGCAGATTTCTGAACAGAGATCATATTGAATGCATGCTTTTATATTTTACTAATTTGGAAGCTGCATCATTAGTGACTTTTTTTTTCATTATTCTGTTGTTCTTTTTTTCCAAGACAGATCGCTTTTTAAAAAATTGTTTACCCCATAGTACACCTATTTAGTTGTCCTTGTGGAAAGAAGAAGAAAGAAATCTCAGTTGGTTTGAAATAGGCTTCCTTGCTGTATACTACTCCCTCTTTGGAGAGTGATATCCTAAAGAATAGAGTTCTTCTAGGTGCGTATTCTTAAACAGATATGTTAACAAAATGGGGAGAGTATGGGCAAAATACTTGCAGGAAGAACAGTCTGCAGTTATACTAGAGATAATATTTTGTCTAAACACAGTCTTATGCATTGCTTTGTGGAAATGCCATTTAGCCTCAAGTGTTTGTCACTGGTCTTTCCATTAACACACAAACCATTGAACTTGATGCAACAAAGCCCCCCTCATGCCCTGCTGCCAAGCTTACCTTTCGTTCTTATCTGACAGGCAGGTTTCATTCTATCTTTTTGTATTCAACCATTTACTGGTGCTTTCAAAATAAAGCTTATAGATGACAAGAGCATCATCTCTGATATTCAGGTAATCAGAAAAATGGATGATAATGCTTTCATGTTGATTTTCTTCCCCCAGAATAGCAGAGCATTTGTCACCAGCAGGATTTAAATGTGTTTTTATAAAAAAATATGAAACTTACATTTAATCCTCTTTCTCCAGATAAGCATCTAATTCCTACTGCAAAAGCGAAGAAAATTATAAACTAGCAAAACATTTTGTTGTTTTCCTGGAGGGAACAGTATAATAGTGGTGGACTCAGAATGGTAATAGAGTTTTCTTCAATATATAATTCCTGAATCTCCCCTGTGGTTCTATTCAAACATAATAAATAACATTAGTAAACAAAGTAAGAGAGCGATAATGAAAAGTGAATTAGCAATCATTTGGACAGCCAGCTGTTTTGGGTTAATGTGCATGCCAATTTCTGGAGACATTCCTTCTAGTTTATTTGAATATACTTAGTTTGTCATCCTGTCATATGTTTGCAGTGTAGCATACAACAGAAACCAGCAGAGTCCTGTGAGTGTTTTTGGACTGCGTTTCAGCATCCTCATAGCTTACTCACATCAAGCAATATCTGATAAAGACTGATTTGTCTTAAGAGTTCACAAAAAGGAAGGAATTTTTCTGTTATTAACCTCTTCATTGACACTGCTCTTTGGCAAAAAGAAATTTAGTCTTTGAATTAGCAAGGTTTGGTGGAGTGGAGTGGGAAAGATTGTGGAGTGTTTTTTGAACACTTATTCTTCACAAATAATAATTCCAGTGTATTCTTTTCTCTCCATCCCTACTCTCTGGTAACTTTTGGGAGTAATACTTTTCTGATATAAACTTTCTGATCATGTCAATTGGGGCTTGTTTGCAAGTAGCATAAATAAAAGTTATATGGAAATGCTCCTTAACGTGACATTTTTTCTGATCAAAATAGAAATGTGTACCATCTGTCATGGCAGTAAACAAAAGGTTGATGTTGAAGAGGTGTTATGGGTATTTTAACTGTAAATGTTCAGGACTTTTAAAGGTCTATCTAGTACTGTCCATTTAGGAAAATACTTCTAACTCAAAGACAGAAACAGTGATATAGTTCCTGACATGAAGTAAGGAATAGAGAAATACAAA
Organism: Lepidothrix coronata; assembly: GCF_001604755.1. Lineage (NCBI taxonomy): Eukaryota > Metazoa > Chordata > Aves > Passeriformes > Pipridae > Lepidothrix > Lepidothrix coronata. The sequence continues at coordinate 3,750,563 of NW_016690243.1, forward strand.
TTTGAGTGGGAGTCCAATGAGAGACAACTCATAATTTCCCTTTCCACTCTCACAGTGTTTCTTACAGTAGGTAAGAAATGACACATGATCTCACAAAACAGACACACAAAAATAAATATGTTCATACACACATATCTTTTACACATTTAAAGTAGACTGCCTCTAAGTACAAATGAACATTAAGAAGCAGGTTAGTTGCAAAATGGTAAAGCTGGATATATTCAGGTTCAGATATATCCTTTTTTATTAGTAGAGGTGTTCAATTTTCAAGTATAATGTAAGTCTAGTGCAGAGCTGAGTCTACATAACTGTCAATGAAGAAATATGAACATTATGAACTTAGAAGATCTATGTTGAAATCTGGGCTCTGTGTTGTCCTGGTTAAGATGGCCAGTTCCTAGAGTTGCCAAACATTGTATATTCAAGTTCTCTCTCCAGAGACAGAAATTAGTTTCTTCTTCGTGGACTTATTGACATTTGTTAAAGCAAAGAACCTACTTCTCACTTCATGATGAGCTGTGGTTTAGAGATAATATTTGCTTCTGCAGGTGAAACAGAACTTTTTACTATAGCAACAGAGAGAATATTACACAAGATAATCTATTACACGCTAACACAGGAAGACATGGTATAGACTGTAGTCTGAGGAGTATCTTATCTCTTCACCTGTTAATTAACATATGAACTGGAATCATAGGAGAGGCCAGATGAGAAGTATGGTCCATTCTATGTCTCTACATCTTTCCAGCACAATTTCACTTTTTTTTTTTTCTCATTTTAAGTCAGGAGTATATACTCTACGGCACGTAAACTCGTACATTACATTGGGAGATCTAACAATGAAAGAGGAGCATAAAAAGTGAGCAAAAAGAATGCTGAAAACATGTTCACAATTAGTCCAGGAAAGATTGACTACAGGAGAAACCAAAAGCTGATGTAAGAAAAAAATAAATTAGAAAGTTATTTTCTGTGAGAAAGCAAAACCTGGAAATGATTCCTGTCAGTAACATTTAAATTTTCAATAAATTAAACTTCCATTTTTAGTGTAAAATGTCAAGAACAACAATTAAATTCACAATGCAATATTAAGTTTCATACATAGTTGCATTATTTTAGAGAAGAAAAAGGCAATAATTCCTTCTAAATGATCTAATACAATTGTGACTGGAACAATGAATTTATTTGTAGGCTTCTCACTAATAGAGCGATGAAGTGCATAGAATTTGATCCCCTGAATTATCAGAATACTCACCAATAAATAGGAAGATTCATATGTAGATTGCTATAAATACAACAATTAAAAAAGAAGTTGAAAACACTTTTTGTACTACATTTTCTTTATAATGCTGGGAAAAAAACTTGGGATTACATATCTCTGATGTTTCAAGGTATTTCCAGAATATTTCTTTATCACAGTGACCATGGTGACACCTGCAATGTTTTAGTTCATTTTACCCCTTAGAGGTAAAATCTATAAGAATAATTTATGGACAAAACTGACAGTCAAAACAAAACTTCCTTCAGTACCGCACACAGGCAGGCAAGCAGAAGGGTATAACAGGATATAATTTAGGACAATCATTGGGTTCATCATGCAGAAAAGTGGTGAAACAATCAAATAAATTTTTGACGGATGTGGAAACAGGAGAAGTTTTTGCCACCTTTTAGAAAGATCAGAATTTGAGAATGTAATTAAGGAAAGTTAAGTACAGATTTAAGACCAAATCATAATTGTCTGTGTTAATAACTTAATTGAATTAGATTTTTTTCTTCCATTTCCCTAAACCTTCCTCAAGCCATCAATTCAAAGCATACTGGTACCATAAAAAAAAGATAAATAAATTATATCTATATTTATTTTAATTGTACTATGCATCCCCTGAACCAAGGAAAGTAATTTGTGGGAATTTTTCAAAGGAAAATAGATAATTAACTTGAAGGAAATGTAGAACACCCTTTAAAAAGGGATATACTTGAATCAAGACCCTTCTAATGTTTTTCTAATTTCAATTTTATTTGCAATTTATATATATATATACAACTATATATTCTAAATTACTGTCTTATGTAGTTATATTTTGATCTGTAGATTGAAATTTATGCCAACTAAACAGTTCTGATAACTAACAAAAATAACACAAAAATGATTGCTATAAGTGTATATGGAAACAAAATAATTGCTATATATTGGTTTTTTAAATATTTTTATTTTCATACAAGCAGAAGATTTTATGACCTGCTGTAGTAGAGAACTTGTTAAAGCTGGCTTATTAAAATTTAGCATTGTAACATCTAACTAGGTGACCATCACCTGGTCATGCAATCGAATACCCTGCATTACATGTCTAAGTTCCCGATAAGGCAAGTAAGGAAAGCCAAGAAACAGAGCAGCATGATAAGCAGGAGTCTGTCTGGATCAGAAATCAATGTCTTCAAGGAAGAAAACTCCACCGTGCTTTCTTTCACAGTTTTCCACTCAGAGGCACGTAATCATTGACTGTTTAATTCGCAAAACTGATGGGAAGAGACGCCAAAGAAAAACAGCTGTGAACACATTCAAGTGATGGCTTCTTTCTCACTTTGTCCTAACACAAGTGCAATGGGACAGATGATCTGTTCCAGTATCCTCACACACATATACAAATACACACACACACCCTCTAAAAGGAAACACTTGAGCATAAAGTCAGAAAATACTTCTACAATGAATTTTTTTTCCTAGTGTTTCTGGTTTTGTGCAGCTCTGGTTTTGTGCAGCTTCTTGAATTATGATTTCATATTCCAGCTGACCTCTGTACTTGCCTTTGTACTGAGCAAAACTGTGACAGTGAATGCAAAAGTTGTTAACAGCTGACAGTGCTGTTTACTTCTTCACTTGATTTCATCAGTTTTTACTACCTGTGAAACTGTGCTTTTAGTGATGTTTCTGCAAGAAATCACACATACTCTTCAGTCAGCAGTTTTGAAGCAGTGGAAGATTCTAAAATACTGATACACATGTATCACATACTGCAACCTGATTGTCCTACATAAATAACAATGATGTTAATAAAACAGTGCAAGAATGAAATTGAGTTGAAAGGTTATTTGACAGACTCCATTACATACACTTTATCAAAAAATATTATCCATTTACCTTCTAATCTTTTTGTTCATTTTTGTCTTAGTTTGCATTTTTCCATTTGGAATTCCTGACTGAATAAGAGATGGTAAGGAAGCAGGTCATAAAGTAATGTAGTTAAAAAATAACTATACAAATCTAGAAACAAAGTTAATAGTCAGAGACTAGATGTCAAAATTCCTTCACTGAAAGTAATATTCATGGGAAGAATAAAGTATCTATGCTTTGACATGCTTTTGTACTTTATTAGAAGTATTAATCTACCTAAGAACTATAAATAGACACAATACAAATTTTTTCAGCTTGACCAGATATACTTCTATACTGGTTTTGTACATCAACTACAAGTGAAACATCCCGTATTATATTTGGCAGCCACTTTTGTGACTATTGCATAGCAAGAATTGCCTGATAGAAGCTGATGTGAAATTGTTCATAAATTCAAAAACTACAAAGAAAGTACACCAGTGTAGTAAAACCCCGTAAGTGATTCTCAAGAGTTTTACAATCACATTTGCTGCTTCTCAAAATCAATAGCTAGATAGTCAGTGCAGTCATTATATATCTCTAGGAAGTAAAAGAAACTTCTAATAGTCTTTCACACATGCTGCTGTATAAGATAATGTAAAAAGGACTGTGTACTGTCACTCATTGCCTCTGTTAACCATTATAACTCCAGACAATTACTGAAGTGTGAGTGTAAGTTAACTTCCTAGAGTGTTTTGTCCTCCTGATCACTGTACCTGTCTGTCTTGAAGACCGTAAGCTGTATCTTGTGTTCATGGAAAACAGCATGATTGGACCTAACTTTTCTTAGTATTTCTAGGAGGTATCATCATACAAGTTAAAACATTACTATCAAGTAGAGCTTATGTCGTATGGTTAAACAATAGATAACACTGAAACATGGGGAAAAAAAGGATTAAGCCAAACTTGATCAACCATATTATTATTATTATTATTATTATTATTATTATTATTATTATTATTATTATTATTATTATTATTTCCTTATGAATTTCTGAATGTCACTGATGGATGCAGAAAATCTGGTGATAAAGCTCACGGAGTCACAACTTCTAAGACCCCCAGGTCCTGCAAGAGCAGGTGATCCAGTCTCTCCTGGGGCTGGATACTTCTCAGCTTTCATGTTATCAAGCTGATTCATGATTTCCCTGTAGATTTAGATTTCTTGGATCTCTGACAAGTTCACTCATGTGATTTGTATATATTTTGCCTTAACGAGGTTTTTTGTAAATATGTGTTTTGGTACAATGTTTCTAGTCAACTTTAAACTACACTTTATGATTTCTTAGACTTTCTTAAAAAGGTCTGTGCACAGAGTGAATTTATTCACTGAAGGTGTCCAGAAACTCCAAAGGGTACAGCTGAGCATAGGTATGTGTAACTTTGAGGAACCTGTTTTGTACAAAGAAAATGCCTTTCCATATTGTGCCGACTGAAACAAACCAAAATATTCAGGAAAATCAGCAGCAAATAGAAGATAATTTGCTATTTCAAAAAAAAATAATATCTATAATAGAATTAACAATATTATACAAAAAGAAATTTCAGTGAAACGAGATCTCTAGATCACTAATTATCCACATCTGTGCTTGCACAGAACTTTGCAGAGCATGAAATAGGGAACATACCCCATGTTCATACAGTCATAGAATAGTTTGGGTTGGAAAGGAGTTTTAAAGGTCATCTAGTCTAACCCCACTGCACTGAGCAGGGATAACTTCAATTGGATCAGTTTTCTCAGAGCCTCATCCAACCTGACCCATCCAACCTCTGCTCTGCACTGGTGCGGCCTCACCTTGAACACTGTGTGCAGTCAAGTTTGCCCTTCATTTTAATCCATTTTAATCCATATCCACCTGTTAGTTCACACTCATTTTCTACAGCAAATGAAAGATGCAGCTGGCAGAGACTTTGGCATCTTGTTTCTGACAAGAAGCACCTCTTCCAGCAGGC
>NW_016690243.1:3757091-3954074 GCF_001604755.1 Lepidothrix coronata
TTTCTGTGGGAACCTATGTAACAGAACATAGCAGTTGTGTTACACACTGCTAAATCTCTTTTCTTCTGACAGATGTGTTATAGTTGCCTCTCCTCCCTCCACCACAAGCCACCTTGTATATGCTGATGGGGTTCAATTTATCTATATAAAACTGTCTGAAAGTGGGTTTCTAGTTTTGAACAATCTACTAGATTCTCCTTATATTTGTTATGTAGAGGGATAGGTCATAGCATCATACAACAGTTTGTGTTGGAAGGGACCTTTAAAGGTCATCTAATCCAACACTCCCTGTGACATCTTTAACTGGATCAGGTTTCCCAGAGCTCCATCCAGCCTGACCCTGAACGTTTCCAGGGATGGAGCATGGATTTCTTCTATAAAGAAGGAGACTTTCCATACAAGCCTATTCTAAAGGAGATGATTAAAAGATGGACAAAAATGCAGTCTAACTGATGTCCTAGCTTTTGTAGCCACTGAAGGAAGATACTAATGAACTTTCTAGATAGCTAAAGTTAGCTGCAAAAAGCCCTATGCCAACAAGGAGAATGCTCTCTCAGACTGCTCAATAAATGTTACCTCTTGTCAACAATTTATTACATAAAGGAGAACCTTTCCCTTTAAATGTAGTATTCTACTTTCAACATATCTCAAATGTTCTCTCCATGAATGTTTTAAATGAGTTATATTTTTATTTTACTGTGTAGTAGTCACTTTTTTCATATTTTTACCACGATAAACTTGTACTGGAAGGAAGAAAAAAAATGTTTCTTATCATTTTAGTAAGTAACAGTCAAGTAACTATAAGTAACAGTCAAAATACAAATTAGTTGCAAAACAGAGTGGATCTTTATATCAAACATGGTATGGTTGCATTGGATGGGAAAGTACTGGATTGACAAACCAGAGGGGCCTATGGCACTTCACATTTTATGTACACATAGTGTTAGGATAGGTATTTATACTGATTGTATATACTGAACTATACCACTAGGTACAGCACATCTTAGCCTTGGTTTATTGCCTTATAGAGGTAACAGAATAAAAGAATATCTCCCATAGGAACCTAATTTATGACCTCAGAACACTCCTTTGCAGCAGGATTCCCTTTTTTAATATGAATTTAAGCAAATCAATGCACAGTCAGTGTACAGCGTAAAAGCTTACAATGAGGTGGTGTGGAATCTTCCCTAAGAATATAATAATTCATTATTTTTGACAGAGAATGGTACAAAAACAAGATGCTGACAGAAGGGTCATGGTTCCTGTGAGATGATAGAGCTAACAAATCTTTAAATTGACTGAGATGTCCTGTGAGAATCAGGATCACAATACTCTGGTCTATGGGAAACTAACTTAATTACTGCTTAGAAGTTTAGAAAGTTTTACCTTTTTTCTTTTTTTCCTGATTTTCTCTTCAGGGCTGCTCCCAGTTAACAATTTTAATATGCTATTAGACTGATGATGAGTCATATTTACTGATAGACTTCTTAATCATAGATAAGAGCATGGTATTGTTTTCTTATATCACAGAAAGGACAGCAGTTATCCAAGCATGTCATGGTTTTACATGATTTGCCCTATAGTGAAGATATGATAAAGGATTGACGATTTCTGTAGCTGTACTTAAGGACTCATTATATAATTTGAGATTTTAGCATTCTGTTTTCAATGTTTGGACTAATCTTTTGTCCATTTGCTTACAAATCTTGCTTTGTTTCTATAGTGAGGCTAAGAGGGCTACAGTGCCATTTCTTTAATTACAGCACTGGATTTTTTCCATTTGAAAGTTTATGAAGTTAATATCAGGCCAATGTACCTATTGTCCAACGCAAACAGGATTAAATTTCTCCTGTACCTCAACAATAAGACCTTTCCTAAACCTCCCTCCAGAACCCACAGTTTTGCCTAGGTTCACCAGGATTTTGCAAATTAAATTCTGATCATGACCTTATATAAGACCAACATTTCCTCTATACAAGTTTCAAAAAATCCATCTCAACACTTCAGCTCTGACCTTCTCTCTCAGTGAAAGAAAGAACATATAAAAAATGTTAAGCAAATACCATGCGAAAATATGGGTGGTTTTTTAGCTTCAAATCAGGCAGAAAGTTGGAGCTTTGACTTTCTGGGATGACTTTCTGTAGGACAGATAATGAAACTCAGATGAGGCTCTCCAGTTGAATTAAATACAAAGGTAAGAATTTTATTTTTTTTATTATTTTTATTTTTTTATTTTGCTTGACAACATGCCTGTAGAACACAAATAAAATCCTTTGCTCTATTTCCGTGCTCAGAAGTTCTGCTGTCAGGATCTTATTACAGAATCTCAAACAACATGACTGCAGTCAAGACATCTGAATTGGTGTAATGGTATTTCTTTTTGTCCTTGATTTTGTTTTCTGCTGGGATGAATGTACCCTTACAACAGAATAGACCAATGGATATGAAAGTGCGGGAAAAAAATATGCAGCCAGAGGAGTTGCAAAGACAAATAAAAACCTTAACCATTTGGTTTATGTAAAGTGACATGATGAATCTCGGTACAAAATGCTGTTATTTCCCATAATTTTAATTTATTTAGGGATTTTCAGTTTTTCTAGATTTGAAGATTTAGTAACTTATTTTAACTCAGATGAGTACTAGCACTTAAATGCCACTGCTTCTTGTCATACTGTCAGACTACTACATCTATCTATAGAATCAGAATCTGTCTTACCTGTGATGTCAGTCCTCTTTCACTTCAGCATGACCTAAGTGACTCTCCCTCTACTGAACTAACAGACCAAGCTCACTGTAACTGCAAGGGAGATAAGAGTGTTTGGGAGGTGAGGTAAAACTATCTCAGCTTTTCATGTCAAAAGAAATCTCCCTCTGTGTGAATTCAGTGTCACCAGCAAAAAACAGGATTTCTTACTCACTTAACATATTCTGATGCTAAGGAATCACTTCCGACTAAACATCTTACAGAAAACTGCTTGCTGATTTTGATAAGCACATTTATAGAAAATTATTTCTTCTAATTGCCAAAAAGACTTCTGTTCCAAACATTTCTACCTTGATTCTAGGCAACAGGCAAGACATACACTGATGTGTAGTGGAGGTACAAATCAAACCATGAGGTGAGCTGCAACCTTCTGCGTTGCTTCTGAAATGAATAGGTCCCCACAGGTATTAAATCAAATGGAAAATATAGTTATTTTACAATACTTATCTCAATCCACAAGTAAAATACAATCTGTTAATCAGATTTCTGTTTCTGTTTACTTTCCATCAGAATAAAAAGTAATGACAAGATAAAACCAAATTAATTAGAAGATATATGTAGTCTTGTTCTGCTTATTGTACCTGAATTTATTGTGTTAGTAATGTACAGGATATTTGCTTCAAAATTAGCTTTTCAACTGCAGAACTCACCTGAACTACATCATGCTTCAATTCCAATGCTCCTTAGAGTTATTGAAAAATATAATCCCTTATAGTTATATTCTATAGTCTTCACTCCAAACTGTTTTCTTTTCATAACTGCATGACATTTTTCTCAGATTTTATTAATATTTTTATAAAAACTTGAAGGGAAAAGAGTAGCTGAAATTAAAGTGCCTCTAACAGTTTAAGTACTATCTTCTCCTCCCCAGAAAAGCTTTATACCTGTTGAAGTCACATGTTGCAATTAAGTAGCAGGTAAAAAAAAAAAAAAAAGCAATCATTCTCTGCTTTTATTCTGCTGTCTTCTTGTGTTGTGGATACCTGGTAATACTTCAGCAAGCAGAAGATCAAGGGAAAGATACTTTGATTGTGACAGGTTTGGGATCCAGCCCTATGTACACAGCTAGCTTTATGCCCCAATTAGTCTACCCCTCACCTTTGAAAAGGATGACATCCCAGACACAGATTTTTTTAAAGAAAAGAAAACTATGATAAAATCTCAGAACTCAGTAAGTGTAATATTTTCAGTGACTTCACTTTTCCCCTCTTTTACACTTTACATTAAGGAGACTAATTTTTTAATAGATCCCAAGTGTTAGTTAAAGTCTATGAAATTTAGCTGACCACAGAGAAACAAATGCCTCTTACATATATATATAAATAAATAGACATGTGTGTATATACATACATATGTACAAAGACTTCATTTCCATCAAACTTTATTTTGTGATTATTTGCACACCGTTATTAAAAGTTTGTTCTATAATCATCACTGCCAATAGTAACAGAATTATTTTAAGTCGCACAGAGAAGAATGACAAGTTTTCCACCACTAGACTATGTTTTGGTTACCCTTGTAGATAAAAACTGATGATTGATGGACTTTTTATTGATTTTGAAAATATAAGAAAAATAAAATGAAAAAAATATTATGGTTAACACTCCAAAGTTAAATTAAGCTTTGTTAAGATGTTTAAACTAAAATGGATACAGAGGAAAATCAGAATGCAGTCATGAAATTTGTTGTGTAAAACCTCTTCCAGTGACTGCACTCCACTGACTGACCTCAAATTGTATGTCAAAATTACTGGACTAGAACTCTTTAGGTGAAGAAATCCACTATTTTTTTTTTATTTACTTTGAATTTGCATAAATATTTCAATCCAAAACATTTGGGTAAACTCCTGAATACCTTTAATTTCCCAATTCATTCTGAACATATTCATTGATCCCTTGACCAGCTACATTAATGAAGTTTGAATATGTGGCTGGCTACTCTTACCAGTCATTTTAATGAATTATATAAGTACAAGCAATTATAATTTTTCACATTAAAAGTATTTGTCTTGGAATTTGGACCATTAAATGGCTACCAGTCAAGTTAAGAAGAAAATTTCTTCTTTAGTACAAGAGTAACATTATGCAGGTATGTGAAGTTGTGTAAAAAGTACTTTAAACAGGGAGGTAGAGAACAGTTTTTCAAATTGGTATCTTTCCTCTTCAAAGATGTCTGCTGTAAAGGGAAGGTGATGATGCCCACAGACAATACTGGCAGTGACCTAAGGAAAGAGAAAAAGCAACAGAAATAAATTAATGTAAAAAAATCAGCATGATATAAGAGTCTCTATTCAGAGAGCATATATCCACTTCTTGTATTTTTAGAATCATCTGGCAGAGCTTAGCAAAGTAAAGATGAAGGTATGCTGGTTTTGGCTGAGGTAGAGTTAAGTTTCTTCACAGTGACTAGTATGGGGCTGTGTTTTGGATTTCTGTGGAACACAGTGATGGTAATATAGAGATGATTTTTTTATTGCTCAGCAGGGCTTATGCAGAGCCAAGGCTTTTTTTGGTTTTTTTGTACTGCCATGCTGGTGAGGAAGTTGGGAGTGAATGGGAGGTTGAGAGGAGACACAGCCAGGACCTAAACTGACCAAAGGGATATTGCAGACCCTATGGCATCATGCTTAGTATATAAAGTGGGGAGAAAAAGGAGGAAGAGGGGGATGTTTAGAATGATGGTGTTTGTCTTCCCAAGTTACCATAACGCCCGATGGGGCCCTCCTCTCCTGGAGATGGCTGAACACCTGCCTGCTCATGGGAAGCAGTGAATTCATTCCTGGTTTTGCTTTCTTGTGTGTATGGCTTTTACTCTCCCTGTGCGAAAAATGAAATAAGATTTTGCTTCAGCCATAGGACCTTGTGGACATGAGGGAGAGGGGGAGGGAAGTTAACCCATGTTCATTGCTCGAAGGCAAAGAGTTGTTAGAGCCAATAAGAAAGGTGACAGTGAAAATATGCCCAAAAAAGGGGGGAGGTTAAGAGGTGGTTCAAGTAAGCTATGCAACCAGGAAAGGATGTAAGTTCCTGACTACCTAAGCCAATGGGAAAGGGACAGGGACTCCAGAGGTCAGGGGAAGGGTATAAAAATCATTCATTTTGAGGAGAGATGTACTTCCCCTGTGAGAAGCACCTGACTCAGCTGACTCATTTCTATCAACAAATAGTTTTGCTTTGATGACTTAGTCCTGTCTCAATTTCATTAATAGGTGAGTATTTATCACACCTATTAAACTGTATTTATCTCAATCCCTATGTTTTCTATCTTTTACCTTTCTGATTCAATTCTCTTCTTGAGCCCTCTGGTTGAGGGAATGAGTGAGTGGCTGCATGGTACCTGACTACTGGCTGGGGTGAAACCATGAGAGAAGGTAAAAAGGACTGTGGAACTCGCTGACATTTAAAGGTATATGGGACATAAGGCTACAGAAAAATACCTAAAGTAGAGACTTTGGGACTTTGATATTTACCATGAATGCACAGCAGAGGAAGAGATAGTTAGAAGACTAACGATTCAAGAGCAAATTTTCTGGACTGCAGTGAAAGGACTAGGAGAAAAAGAAAGAATAGAAAAGAAGGGGAGGGGGAGAGGGAGAAGGAGAGGGAGAGGGGAGAAAAAGGAAACCCAGTGGAGAAAAGAGATGATGGATACAAGCATAGGGAGGAAAGATCAAATGACAGAAGCACTTGCAGACAGAATGACAGAGCAATGAGAGATAATTGAACTCCACACACAGAAAACAGCAGATATTTGTGACGATGAAGGAAGAAAATCAAAAGGCATATTGTCAAAACCTATTCAGGGAACAGAGGCATTCTGTTATCTGTCAGGTACTATCTGAGAACAGTTTAGTCAGAACAAAATGGCTCACAGACAATTTTTTCTCTTACAAAACTTTGGTTCAAATACTAGAGGACAATTACATACTTCACATCACTACCAATGTCTCTGGCAGATTCCGGTTTAAACTGGTGAAAAGAGTGAAGTTCATGCATTCAAACACAAATGGAGAAATTTAGTAGAATAGAGTATCCATAGAGGCCTACACCATTGATTTCTAGCAGTCAGGTGCAGTGAATGCTAGTGAAACCAATTAGACAAACACACAAAACCCATGTAGAAGTTTAGATGGTCATGCATTGACTTTTATGTATCTCTGGAAAAAACTGCTGAAGTCACAGAGGATTAACAGCAATTCATACACACAAGAACTAGTCTCACACAAAGGATTTCATGATAGGAGTATTGTGTGGCATCCACAGAAAGGGAACCTCTCAAAAGACAGTGAGACAAATATCATAGCACCTAGCCTTGGGACTATGCATTGTTCATAGATGAGAAGAATTCTAAACTAAAATTTATGTTAAAATGAATGAAATAATGTAGAATCTGATGCTAATTCCCCAGGTCCTTTGACTTACTTCCTATTTCTCATAATCTTTACGTTTTGTCTCGTGTTGGAGGTGAACCAGATATGACCAATTAGCTACTAGTCAAATCCAGGATGACAAATAGCCATATTCCTACTATAGACCTTATTACGAATGAAAGTAACAGATTTATTCAAGTTGCCACATACAACAAAATGCTCACTACAAAAAGGATCATAAATATTTGTAAACCGAAAGAACCACACCTCATCTTTCATTTTACGATTTAACAGCCTTGTACAGTTGAATGCATCTAGATGATTGAACCAATAAAGAAACAAGAGCTCTATCAAAACCTCTTTCATTTAAAACTTAAGTGTTTTGAAGCTTTTTATTATCACTGGAACACTGAAGTAAAAACAACACTTCTAGTACTAGTTTTTTCCCCACACACCTAAAAAAACCCCACAGCACAATTCTTTTGTGGACTAAACAGAACATTGAAATAGACTGTAGATACCCCTTTCCATATTCATAATCCTACAACGAATGCTGTTGATTTGTCTAAATTCTGTTTTTCCTTAAACAATATTGAAGATTTTTGGTGAATTTGAACAGAAAGATGCAAACAGCAGTTTGGAAGGCTTAAGCTTAAGGCTTAGAATTTTACTTCAATGATGCTTCTAATATTGACAAAATATTTAACATTACATTTCTTAGAGCAGCTTACACAGAGAAAGGTATCCAAAAAGACATACTTCTGCTGAAGGTGACAAGTAATCTAATGACCTTCTTTAGAAAGAAAAGAAAGTCCTTCAGGGGTGACTGCGCCAGCCTAACATAGATATTTTCTAAGCCCTGCCTGAAAGAGGCTTTGTTTCTCTGTTGGCTCTACAGAAAACTCAGTGAGAGTAGCAAACCAAGAAAACCACTCTCTGCAACTAATCTCCTTTGAGTCAAAACATATTGATTCAAAATTCAGTGGTGCAGTGTTTATTCACTGGTCAAAGCCTGACATGAGTACCAGAGCAATTCAGCTACAGAATTCACACATGACTTTGATTAGCCATCAAGCTAACAAAGACAGCAATCCCATCCCCTTAAGAGAAGGGGAAAAGAAAACAATTTCTAGAACCTTTTGAATCAAGCAGCTAGTCTCTTCAATCCTCTAGCTAATAAGCTAGTCTCTGCATGAATCCTCTTTCTGACTGGAAGCCGTTTAAATCTGCCAGCTGGAAAACAGGCTTCCATGTGGTTTCCCATCTCTGGCACCTATTTGTCTTAACAAACAGGGCCAGCTGTACTTCTGGGTCTTTAAAGGACTACCTGGCCTCTCATAGTTTCCCCATGTATATCATTCCAGTGTAATGAAGGTATTTTAACATCCCAGAAGACGATTCACCTAGTGCAGAAACTACACTGTACTTGCACAGATCTTTCTATGGCATTCCTTCATGCAGAGTATAACAAGGAGATTTATCACAAACTTTCAAACCTGCAGACATTAGGCTTATTCAAAAAATATTTGCAACATGTCATCTGTTCTCAGTCAAAGGAAAATCTAAGCAGAATAAAAATAACTTTAAAATCGTCTTACTGCTCCTTCTGACACCTCTCAATGTTGAGCAAAGAATTAGACCTCCATGTTATTTATACAGCACTCTGAAGCATGCTGGATGCTTTGTAGATCAAATGCAATGACATTTTCTCAGACTTTAGAAGATAGTCTAATTTTAAACTCACTGCAAGTTATAAGAACTGAATAAGGGGAGAGGGATTGAAGGAGAAACACATTACACTAATATAAAAAAAAAAAAGACACAAGTTTTGTAATTTTCCTGCAAGAATTCTGCTCACAATGTTGTTGTAGTTTATTTTTCACATACTTTCCTCTAGACTTAAGGTTAAAAATGTGCCCTCTATATTATCTTCATCCATGTTTTTGTGGCATCCTGAATTGTAATTTCTCTCTCTTTCAGGCAGTTATCCAAAACAAAAACCTATCAGTCCCAATTTCATTATTGATGCCAATTTGTGCCCCAAAGAAGGCGCAAAGGAACTGCTCAGAGACAGAATTTTCAGTCTATAAGCAGGAGGTATTTATTTACGGCCGGGGAGCAACCGGGGAGCAGCCAGGTCGCCCTGAACAAACTGCTCCGCTCGAGTAACTTACAACCGAGCTTTTTATACACTTTTTGGCAAGCAATTACATCACATTTTATGAATATTCATTATATTGCAACATCTACTTTTAATATTCATAACAGGTGGAGTTGAGGCGGAGTTAGAGGCGTGGTCTTTAGTTTGGGGAGAACTTCGGTGGTCGATCCTGTTCTTCATCGTCATGAACTCACTGTCCTTTCACCATCATCTTCATAAACTTTTGAACCTTCCCTAATTTGGATAGTTTCCTTGTGCCTTTGGCAGGGATTTCCAGTGTCTGGCAGAAGTTCCTGATTTCTTGGCTCATCTCTTTTCTTATCTCCTTTTGTTTCCCTTCTATATGTCCTTTTTTTTGTGTGTGCTAGCATTTTTAGTTCTTTCTGTCCACGCTTATGTTCTTTCATGTCAGTGTCCTGTATTCTAGTGGATTTATTGCCTCCGCTATTTCTTAATACTAAGTTCTCTGTGCCTTGCTTAAAGCCTGCATTTGTGTTTAACTCTCTCTAATCCTTACATTGCTTTACTAAATTCGCTTTCCAGGTGTTACCTGGCTTCATTATACGCCTTCGAAAAACAGTCCAGTCCAAAAACGATTTGCAGTGTGCATATACAGATGTAAGAAGGAAGGAACATGCCATACAAGGAAAAGTATTCACTGTCCATCTTTTTTTTCTGGAAGGAAAAAAGATTGGCAAAACCAGTTTAATAAGAAATGCGTACCAGAAACATACACAAAACCATAAAGATTCAGATTTTCCTTTTTCTAATTAGTATTTTCTATAATTTACCACACTCATAAGAAATGTTACAATGGGCATCATCCTCCTACCAGAAAAAAAGCTGGACACATAGGACTAGTATGGACTTTTTGCTGTATCTGTTACAAAAACCTAGAAAACCTAGCAAAAATTTTTGAGTGTAATCCATTACACTCAGCATTCAACAAACTCAGTTGCTTGATATATGACAAATGAAGAAGAAAAAAAAAGTCTTGTTTATGCATTTGCATACATGCTTAAGGCATACGACAGTTGGAAAAAGTCACTTCCACTTTTATTGTCTTAAAAATGCTTTATCTCTTTCCCTGTCACCCTTTGCTCTCCTCCACTCAACCAAGAAGGCTTTACAAGTCTTTTATAAAGAACTGAAAAACAAAATAATTTGATCTAGAAATTCCACAGCTGTGTCATCTTGGACTTTTAGTTTGATGTACTTCATGTTTTAATTTCCATCTTATTCCCTTGAGCAGACTACTGTATATAATGCTTTTATGTGTTTTCTCTTCATGGAGTGTAACAGGTGCGATGGCCTAATCTTTATCACAGGAAAGGAAATCTGTTGGAGGAGTAGAATGTACATGTTATTACTAACATTTAAAAGTTCCCTCCTCCCCCAGCATTGTTCTAATTATATTTCACAGGCAGTTTCAGAAAAAGGAGGAAGAGTGAGACACATTCTCCTAGAAGAGACTTTACCTTTAAAAAAATTAAGACTAAAATAAAGGAAAATTCTGCCTTTAACTATGAGATGAAGCTATGAGAACAGAATTTATTAATTTTTTTTCTTTTACCTCTCAACACATTTCACCTAACAGAAAAGTTTAATCTTTCCAGTCTTCTTTCTAATGTAGATGTAATTCTATGTCTTGAACTGTAAGGTCGCAATGGTCTTTGACCATGGAATAATTATAAAATAAGTGACTGATGAGTATTCATTCAACTTTGTTATACGTACGCATTCCTACGATACTACTTGCTGTTTGAGAAGTGATATTCACGCAAAGCAATTTGCTAGTTATTTATTTCACACAGAGAGATCGTAGCATTACCCAGAACGCAGTGACTTTAATTGAACTCTTTCCAAATGTCACCATTTACTAAGGACATGTCAAGAGATAAAGGTGAATGCATGATAGATGAGCAGATCTAGAGGTGCTTAGTTTCCTGTCAAACTGCACTAAAAAGTCCATATAAGTCTCTTCTACCCACTTACCACTTTTGTCTGAACTTACAGAAGTGATAAAGATCTACCTCTTTATTAAAAAATTTAACTATCCCTTTCACCTCTTTTCCATTTCCTTCTGTTTCTCATTTTGATATTCACTTTGTTACAAGAAGATCGATATCAGCCTTTTGAAGATCTTGACACATGAATCAAAGATATTAAAAAGAGAAAAGAATTAATCAGTTAGAAAGATATTAATTTATATCAGCTTTATTGTAGACAGTGAGAAAAGACAAATGTCTACTTCATACGAACTTAAAAACCTGATATGTAACTCCAAGCATTTTTCTCAGAAAAAAGACTAGACTTACTTGAAATGCAGGTGACATCACCTCAACAGTTGATAGCAGTAGAATTTTATAAGTATTGTAGTACCAAAAAAGTCAGCTTGTTCTTAAATTGAAAAATTTCCCCTAGGAAAAGGAAATATATTCTTAGTTTTCTGTAGGATTACAATTGAGTTTTCTGTTATGGAGAAAAGTATTTTACTAATTGCAGCTAAATTTAGCAATAAAACTGACAATATATTGCTTACTGTTACCTCCTCACAGATCATATTACAGTTTGAGTGCATTTGACATTTGAAATTATTTACCATAAGAAATTCCAGTTCATATCTTCATTGTCATGACTTGTATTTCAGTAGTCTCTCCTATGGAAATTTCTTAACAAAATCAAACCAAACCAAACCAAAAGTAAGCGTTTATCTGTTTTCTGGTATGGTAAAGTAAGACAAAAAGGAGAAACCATGTGACTTCGTGAGACTGAGGCAAGATGATGAAAACAGATGACGTGAGAGAATATAGTGAATTGGGTGTTAAGCCTACAGCTTTAACAAACAGTTCAGTGACATAAACATAATTCTATATATTTATTATGCATAAGTCAGTCACTGGAAGTATTTTGTGGCTGAAGATCGAACTGCTTTAGTTGGACAAGGAGTTTGTGTTTGATAGGTTTCTCTTTCTGACTTAATGAACATAAATTATTGTATGTGTAATTGCCATTATGAATTTTGAAATTGCCTTCTATGCGTTTTAACATTTGCAGAAAATATATTTTTGCTTCAGCAAATGCTTCTATAGTGTACTCGGCTGACAGAACATCCATAAAATTGAGCAAATAGAAGGGAGAACACAGCTTACAAATTCATTTTTTTCTTGAAACCTTCCATCTCTGAGTACTTCATTTGAAAGAAACCTCAGTTGAAACTTTTCAGATTGAATGAAAATATATTTACTCCTAGAAAATATCACAGAATCACAGAGTATTCTGAATTGGAAGGGACCCATAAGGATCATCAAGTCCATCTCTTAAGTGAATGGCCCATATGGGGATCAAACCCACAACCCTGGTGTTATGAGCAACATGCTCTAAGCAGCTAAGCTACTCTCAGGGTTAGTGCTACAAAAGCACATAATTTTTGTGGGTTTGTTTTTTGGTAAACAATGAAGGAATAGTGTAATCTTCAAGAGCTAAAACCAGAAACACTGAATAAACATATACTAAAGCATATCCACCCTTGCATGAGATTAAGGCTTACAAGTTGCTAGTCAAAATTTGTGTAATTTGCATTCTGATTATAGGCCACATATGAACTGTAAATTTACCAGTATTCTCATGGGTGCACATTGTAACAAGCATGGCAATTGAGTAGTTAAATACAAGTCAGATACAAGTTTCTAATTGTGTACAAATGAGGAAAAAAATCACTCTCTATTTCTATCTCTTTAGGGTAACTAGGAACACAATTCAGGGGTAAATGAATCTGCAAGAGGAATAGGCAAACAGAATTCAGTGTTCACATAGAAAGAAATCAGCCATTAGTAGTACCTATCTCGGAAAAGACTATGTGACTGTATACATACAGTATTGTGGAATGAGGCAAGGGAAGGTAAAGTTCATTCCTATCAAGTTCTGTATTTAAAAGTTGTGGTCTGATGCTTGCAGGAATGCATTTATGTCTCATAGTACTGTATGAACTAATAGACCCTGAGAATTTAATTTTTTTTTTCATGAAGTCATAAACCTTAACACAGATATCAAAGGTGGTTTATATTTAAAATATATACTTACTGAGGATTTTAAGCAATGGTCTTGCCTAAACAGGATAACTATCATAGAATCATAGAATACATTGTGTTGGAAGGGACCTTAAAGATCGTCTTATTCCAACCTCTCAGCCATGGGCTGAGATGCATTCCACTAGACCATGTTGCTCAGAGCCCCATCTAACCCGGCCTTAAACAATTCCAGGGTTAGGGCATCTCCAGCCTCTCTGGCAAATCCGTTTCAGTGCTTCACCACCCTCACAGTAAACAATTTCTTACTAATATCAAATCTAAACCCACTCTTTCTCAGTTTGAAGCTGTTCCCTCCTATTCTATCGCTATATTCCCTCATAAAAAATCCCTCTCCAGCCTTCTCATAAACTCCCTTTAGGTTCTGGAAGGCTGCTCTTAGGTCTCCCCAAAGCCTTTTCTTCTCCAGGCTGAATAACGCCAACTCTCAGCCTGACATCACAGGAGAGGTGCTCCAGCCCTCTGATCATCTTGGTGACCCTCCTCTGGACTCAGTGCAACAAACGCATGTCCTCCTTATGTTAGGAACCCAAGAACTGGACACAGCACTCCAGGTGGGGTCTCACCAGAGTGGAACAGATGGGCAGAATTCCTTCCCTCGACCCACTGGCCACGCTGCTTTTGATGCAGCCCAGGACACATTCAGCTTTCAGGGCGCAAGCACACATTGCTGGGTCATGTTGAACTTCCTGTCCAGCAACACCTCCAAGTCTCTCTTCTCAGGGCTGCTTTCAATCCATTCTTAATTCATATAATTATATGGGAAACAATTTAGCCTAATAACCTTCTAAGGTTATTCATAATGGACTAGTTGGAAATGCTATTCAAGAAAGCCTGCTTTGAGACTTGCCAAAAGTGAGTTTTTAATTTAAAGTGTGTTGGTGTTATTTTTCCCCGATTTTTTAAAATCCCCCATCACATGCCACTGCATAGCATTATCACTTCTTCCTTTCCAGCAGCAACTTGATGCCATCCAGTTCTCCAGAAGAATTTTAAATATTTAGAATGCCTCATCTAGAACACCAAGAACTGCAATTAAGCTAATTAAACTCTTGCAGTGTGGCATTTTAAATTATTGCAAATATTTAGAAACCTTTAGCTAAATGATAAAGTCTGTAACACAATGCCTTCTCTTTCGTTATTGCAGTTTATATAGCCAAGATTTTAATGAGCTGATAAACATATTCTCCAGCACTATTCAACAAATTATGTTGTGCTTATAAGTTCATAAATTAGTATGTCCAGTAAGAAAATAAGCCATTAAATTCACTACATACTTTTCTTTTACATATATTGCATGCAAATAAGACTAACTAGAGAAGATTCTGTTGAACAATCATATCAACTGGGGCAAAACTACAATTATGTTTTTCGCTTCCACATCTTCCTAAAGTTATATATGTAGGAAAAATATTGACACATTAGTTGTGACATCTAGGACTTAAATAAACAGGAGGTAATTTTCTAGTTGTTAGAAAGTAAAAGAATGCAAGAAAAGTACAAGTCAAAATCAAAGACAATACCAATCATATGTAGCATGGGTAGAGGACCTTTCTCATTCAGCTTTATACTGTGTCAAAGTTTTTCAATTGTTGTCTCTGTATCTGGGGTTTTTTTCACTTTAAAACAGTCATCAGTACTGTCTCACTTGCACCCAGTAAGTCCACATCTCCATTGTAGATCACAGCTGAACAGGCTTATTGGTTTACAGTTTCTGAGTACTTTGAAAGTGTGAACTGACTGTTTAGCAAGACATAAGTGGTGTGCCAAGAGCCTGAAGCATCAGCCCTGAAAGCACAGGCTGCTTCACTGCATGCCTGCAGAGTCCCAGATGGTGGCTCAATGTTACTATGTAGAGAAGCCCTTAGGATAGCCTCAAGGCCAAAAGAGCTTCTCATCTACCTTGTTTGCTTGTTCAGTCATCCCAAAGGCAAGCTCTGGGGCAAACCTGCTGATACTCCTGGATGGCGGTGGGAATTGGCGATGTACCAAACCATCAGAATCAACAATATTTGTATATGTCCTTTAGCTATTCTATTTGCCATTTCAGTGACATCAAGTAGGGAAAAAAAAAATAGTTTAGAGATTATTCCTTGAAGGAGCTCTCAGGTTCTCCCCAGGAGGACTCAAAATGTTTGCTGTCTTAAGGGCAACAGGGATGTCTGGCAGCCTTAGCTTATGCTGCAGATAAAAGATACACTGGATGCAAAATGCGTATAACACCCTCTTATTCAGAGCATATCTGAAGTCTTTGCGTTAGGTACAGTATGGAGATATCCACAGAATAGATGATTCTGAAGTAGTGAAATGTTTCCATGCTGTTTAAAAATGTTATTTTTCTGAAAAGCATGGTCACGCGATTCAAAGACAATTATTTTCAATCCATTGATGATACATGTATTCCTAGCCTGATAAACTATATTGCATAAGTTAACTTCAACATTTAACTATTGTTGAAACATGATGAGGATAGTCTAAGCCCATACCCTTTATTTCACATGTAGCATAAGATAGAGGCCCCCTGGTGGTCTAGTGGTTAGGATGCAGCACTCTCACCACCGCGGCCCGGGTTTGATTCCCGGTCAGGGGACTTCCCCGGGCAGATGGAGCTCGTCAGCCCTGTAAGGCCATCCATCTAAGAGAAGGTCACTCTAAACAAACCTGCGTCCTGAGGACCTCACTGCCACTGTCCGAGCTCGCTCGGCCCCGGTAGATGAACATTAGGATTAAAGGGTGGACTCAGTTCAGCACACACTGGGTCTCACCTAAAAAATCCACTGCGCAGGCTGGAAGGGTGAAGACCTTTCCCAAATCTTCGTTCACGAAGACTGGCCATGATGAATGAAGGATAAGATAGGAGCAGGCACAGAGAGCTCATACAATTTATCAAAGTGTAGCAACTTGTTTTTATTGCATACTCATACATTAAGTCACCAGAGCAAGGAACATGCTTGTAGCAGCTGGACACTCCACTTTTGATTTTGCCTCTCTCTGCCTTGAAGTGATACCCTTGTAGTCCCTTTTCTTGCTATCTATCCCTCTATCCTGTTTCACGAGAGAAAAGTAACTGGATTACAGTACATTGTTTCCTCTGTAAAGCAGATGGGGTCAGAAATGCACCTGAGCTTGAAATAAAAAAAAAGGGAGCTGGAAGTGTAGCCTATGTAGCTATGCTGCTTAAGGCAATACAAGGCAACAACTAATTCAAGAAGACAATTCATGAAGTTGATTACCAAACCAGTTCCTTTCTTCCCTCCTTTGTCCTACTTTTCCCTATGACAAGCATCATGGCAGAAGAGAGCTCTGGAATCAAAGATGACATAATTCCAACAGACAGTCTTCAGGTCAGATGTTTTGGAAAAAGGACTCCAAAAAATCCAAACCTGAAACCCAATACTTCATAACCAGAATAGGAAGAAAACATATTCTTTAAGGAAAGATGATTTTGGAGCACAGATCTCCACCAATGAGAACATTCTGTGGTAAGTTTGCAGTATGAGGCAATAACATGCTGCTTTCATTTTTTTTTTTTTTTTGGTGAGTTCTTCATACCTGGAATCCATACCATAAAACCAGCACATATGATATCAAGCCCAAGAAATTTCATCATATGATTCAACCAGGGCTCTGCCAAAAAATATTTAGAGACTAAAATTACCATCTACTCTACTAGTTCTGGAAGGTTTAAATATCATCCAAGATATTTGTTCTATATTTTCTAAGGAATATAGGTCTGGTTACAAAATGCTACTGTTACGGTGCATAATATTTCAGTATCTCTAGAGTATCTGACCTAGCACAAATGCACACTTGGTTTAAACTCACAGTATTTGAAATCAGGAAGGTATAATTAATATATCTTTAAAACAACTTACTGGAGGATCTAAACCTGTAAGTGTTATAAGGGAGCTATTCATAAGTACTTCTAGTTAAGTGCTCTCTCCCAAACTCAATAAATCTTTTTTAAAAATAATCTAGGCAATGATGCTGAAATCATTATGGTAAAATGCACAGATAACAGATTGCAGGTTCAATGAATAATGAAGTACACCACAGCTACAAAAGTGATTGAAGCTCTTGAAGAAACGGTTACTTCATTTCTATTAGAAAGTGCCCTGTTAGGTTGTATCTGAGAGCATATTAAGGAGTCTATATTTACCCAGATGGATGTTTAGCTTTGAAAATGAGTGAGTCAAAGAGGTAGTTATGCTAGATGATTGTCTCATTATGTAATCTTAATGCCATGCTTGGTGAAATTCACCACAGAACATCCTACAGAAGTGAAATTATCTTGCTCCACAATGTCAGTAAGTCTTCTGGTGGAATACCACGTATTCTTATCACATCCACCCCTCAACAAATCTTTAGCAAGAATTCAAATTAGTTCTGAAATGATCCGGAGAGCTGTGAGAAAGACTTTAACTGCACAGCTTAATAAGCTAATAGAGTGATCTACAAGAAAAGAGGTTGAAGAAGTTGACTGGGTCCAAGAGTGTGGGTGCATAAATATGGAGCAAAAGTTGAGACAGAAAGAGAAAATCTTTCTTTACTGAGTTTACATTATTGAGAAAGGAGTAAAAACAGCAAGTAGTTGGAAATGGATTATAGAAAATTCAGTTTTAAATAAGGCAAAAATTCCTAGTACTGGTGATATAACTTATTAGTGAAGATACTTTAATACTATTTGAATTTCTAAAGCAAAACTTGTGATCCTCTGACCGAGGTTTGAGAGGCATTCTTAAACCCACAAGAGATGATGGAAGCAGAAACAGTGCTCTTTTTAGCTTGACAGGGCTGTAAATATGAGCACCAATTCTTACTCTTCCTCTTCTGCCTCAGTTAATTTCCATTCTGAGTGAACTCTCCAAGTACAGTTAATACTTCTGTCACCACTTGCAAGGCAAATGGCTTTAATCAAATTTCTTGCTTTATGCCCTTTCTGGTTGTGTATTTTGGCTTCTTATTGTATTGAAGATGTCCTGATTGTAAATGACCAGCCAAGTCTCTATTTGGCTCATTTAATTACCCCTTTGATGACCGCACTGATCACACACGACTACATTCACAAGCAATGGCTATGTCCAAGAAGTGACTAATACTATTTAATTTACTCTTGCATAATTTCTTTGTCATCATCACTTCACTGGAAATATAACTGGACACATGATCAGCTGGCATTAAGTGGATCTGTTCTGGTCACCTTTCTGCCTTTTCTCTGAGTCCAGACAATGGTTAACGGCCTGAGAATTTCAAGTCCCCTTCTCCGGCAAAAGGTGTTCTTTCCCCAGTGTTTTATACTGCTAGTCTCTCTATTTCCTTATTAAGATTTAGAATCCTACTCCCTTTGAATTCAAGAACAAAAATTTATTTCTTCAGTTGACCTCATGGAAGTAAAATTCAGAAATATTCTATTAAGGTGTATAGCTAGAAGACATACACCACATAAGCAAAAACTCATTAGACATTCAGACATTTTAAGTAGACATGTTTGCAGCTGCACTAGCATTTGCATATGTCCTGACACTTTTCTTATAGTTACCACTCAAACATGGTGTCCCTCAAGGTTTGGAGACTATCAGGGCTGAGTTTCAGACAAAATTATGAGTGGTTCTGATACACACATAGTATTAATAAGTTGGTTATTTTGCTCTGAAATAAATTTATACAGTAGGCAAAGTCCTTAAGCTGCTCCTTAGCTTACTATGTCATTAATACATAATGAGACAAGACCAGTATTCAAATATAAACAAACTAATTATGTATGTAGATGAACTTTTAATTTAGTTACCCTGAAATACAGCAAGGTTAACAGAATTACAATGAAGCTATTACAACTGAAATGAAAACAAAATGCATTTTCATGCATCTTGCATGTTGCTGGTTTAGAGTCTTAGCATGAACTGTATTCAAATGGCTTTCCAGCTTGATTCATTCACAGAGAATGAGTTCAAAGTAACACCATAAAATGTGGTTGCTCTCTCTCTAGGCTTCATACATCTGCTTTATAGTTTGCTTTAATACACACATTTTTATTGTTGAGGTGTGTAATAAATATGACAGACCACACACTGCAACCTGCGAGGCGTGAGGAAGAACAAACAGGCTCTGTATGAACAAAGGAGATGAGATAGCCTGTATAAGACTAAAACACTGGGGCCCACTTGTCTTCAAATATGGGTTAGTTTCCCTGGGGGCAAGTATTCCTTTATAAACAATATCCAAGCTGGTATCATAGGATTCATCTCACTTGATTAATTTCTTTGCCAGTGCTAAGAGAATTCTATTACTTTGGTAAAGTCAAATACATTTGTGGTCTACAGTATGTCAAAAGCTGAATTTCTGTTCCTAAAAGGATATTAGAAGATGACGTACGTTAGGATAAATATATGACCCACACTATAAAAATTATGTTTATTTTCTTAACTGGAGTGTTAAAAGATCTTAAATAAAAAGCAAGCCCTCACTTCTACGTAGGGATATGAGTAAACAGAGCATATTGCATTTACGTAACGTGGTCTTATTAGCAGGACAGATTACAGGGGTGGCTTCTGTGAGAAGACATGAGAATAGGCCCCTGTGTTGGAAGGAGCCAGTTCCATTGGACTCTACAAGGAACCTGTAACTGGCCAATGCTATGCTAATTAGCAACAGTGCTTGTGCCCCTGTAATAACATATTTTAAAAAGGGTAAACTACATTATACAGCAGCTGGGAGAGAGAAGTGAGATTATGTGAGAGAAACAGCTCTGCAGATACCAAAGTAAGTGCAGAAGGAGGAGGAGGAGGTCCTCCAAGTACCAGAGCAGATTCCCCTGCAGCCCATGGCAAACACCACGTTGAGGTAGGCTGTCCCTGGAGCAGAGATCCAACTGCAGCCCATGGAGGGTGCCTGAAGGAGGCTGTGACCCTGAGTGAAGCCTGCACTGGAGCAGGCTCATGGCAGGACCCGTAGTCCCATTGAAAGAAGCTTGCTGGCAGGACTTGTGAAACCATGGGGCACCCACAATGGAACAGTCTGTTTGTGAAAAGCAGCACCATGTGGAAGGGACCCACACTGGAGCAGTTCTTGAACGACTAATGTTGGAGCAGTTCATGAAGGACTGTATCCCATGGGAGAGACCCAATGCTGGAGCGAGGGAAAAGCATGAGGAGGAAGGAGCAGGAGAGACAAAGTGTTACGAACTGACCACGATACCCATTCTGCATCCCCCTGCGCTGCTCAGGGAGAGGAGGTAGAAGAGTTAAAAATGGAGTTGAGCCCAGGAAGAAGGGAGGGGTGGGGGAAAGGAGTTTTTAGTTTAGTTCTTATTTCTCACTATCCTATTCTGTTTACAAATAATTTGAAATAAATTAATTTCCCCAGGTCAAGTTTGTTTCACCTGTGACAGTAATTGATAACTCATGAGCTTCTTGTTGTCTTTTGTTGCTGCTGGAGGAGGAGTGATAGGGTGGCTTGGTGGGCACCTGATGTCCAGTCAAGAACAACCTACCACAGAAAGAAAAGCTCTCTCATTCTCCTTTAGAAAGCTTTAGTCCCTTCATTTCTGGTTACATGCACTTATCCAGAGAGTGTGGCAAACTTGGCTTTAATGCTCTTCTTGCCATAAAGCAAGTTCAGTTCATATGCTTAACTCCTTAGAAGAACATCTTACATAGAACCATGTAAAATAAATCGATTCAAAGTGCTCACTACTTGCTTATTTTATCACTTTCCTCTTACACCAGCATCCCAGAATAGAATTTAGGATTCACTGAGTAAGAGATAAATCAAAAAAAGGGAACATGATATAACCCAGTAAGTGAAGAACTCAACTGGTTTCTGCCTACTCCATCCTACCTCAAGACATTTGGAAATTAGAAATCAGAACCCTTTTTCCAAGGTGAAGGTTACATTCATTGAAAAGTTTCATAAAACACCATGTTGAGATCCTTAAACATATTTTATCTTTTCTACAGGAAACTTCAAGGCTTTAGATTCCATTCCAAAATACAAGACCATCATTCATCAAAGTAGTTAAGCAGAGCTTCAAAGTCTAGTTCAAGACTGATATGAGAAAACACCAGCTAACCTACCATGGAGTTTGAAACACTTTGGATGCTTGAAATAGTATTCATTTGCCTGTTTGTTTGTATTTAGTGCTAATTTAGGTTTGCTAGAGTGCCCCATTTGGTTTCTGTTTGCCTTTCTAAAACTACATTGAACCCTTGTAGTTATAGCGTGTATCATCTCTGCCAGCCCTAAGACAACACCTTGGAGAACTGGACATCGGAAAATGGGAGATGATTATTTGTCCAGGGAATTTCTCTTAGCACATGAAATTGTATTAGTAGGATTCTACAGTATGTCCTGATATTTGGTAAGCAGTTGATCATTTTGATTACAGTTATCCAAGGATCTAAGCCCAAAGGAACAGACTTGCTTAAATCATGCCTACCTTATTAACACTTAAAAAGAGTGCAAATTTGCAGCAGGTCCTTGCTGAATCACTAAGTGTCCTGCATATTTGAAAATCTACCTTTTTATTCACCTTCAGCAAGTCTGCAGATGATAAAAAAATGTCAAGGAGCGGCTCAAATACCAGAGGCTTGCACTGCCATTCAGAGGAATCCTAACAGGCTGAAGAAATGGGCAAAGAGGGACCCCATGAAGTCAACTAAAGAAAAATTCTAAGTCCTGTACCTGAAGAGGAATAAATCCACACACCAGCAAACACTGAAGGCTGGTTGTTTGCAAAGCAGCTTTGCAAAAGAGAATTTGGTCATGAACCCCAAGTGTACTGCAACTGCAAAAAAGGATTACAGTATCCTGGAAAGCAGCAGGAATAGCATTGTTAGCACGTACAGTGAGGTGATTCTTCTCCTCTGCTCAGCACCAACAAGTGTGTAATTTCTGTGCTCTCCAACAGAAGAGAGTCATGGACATACTGGAGACAATCCAGTGCAGGACCACAGAGATGATTATGGGACTGGACGACCTCTCATGCACAGGGAGCCTGAGAAAGCTGTGACAGTTCAATCTGGAGAAGAGAAGGTTTGGGGGCCTGGCAAGGGGATGCAGATCTTGCCAGTGTTTATAAATATCTGATGGGACGGAATGAAGAGGTGGGAGCCTGATTCTTCTCAGCCCACTGACAGGACAAGCGGCAACGAACACAAACTGAAAAGCAGTAAAATTTCATATGACTATAAGAATAAATTAGTTCAACACTGGAAGAGGTTATCAAGAGAGTTTGCATCCCTCAAAATATTCCAAACCTGAGAGGACAGACACCTGGGCAACCTGCTCTAGTTGATGCTGCTCTGAGCGAGGTAGTTGGACTTCATGGTGTCCAGAGGCCCCTTCCAACCTCAACTTGTCCTTGATTCTGTATTCCTACTAATCAGATACATAATAGTGGACTATTTGAACTGAGTCAAATGAAGCCTTAATGGAGAATGTACATTTTCTTATTACCAGCTGAACTACACCAGATTAGGGAGTACAGTTTATCTTGCTGCTTGATCAGTCACCTGTCTTTTAAAATTGTTTCTGTAGAAATTAAGGAAATCTTTCAAGAACTTTTGTAATTTAAATTGTAGGGAAAAAAAAATTCCTGTAGAGAGCAATCTTTCATCGGCAAAGGTTGGACTTTGTGACCTATGAAATAATTGCTAAACTTAATTTATTATTACATCAACAATAAAATAGGATTTGCTCTAGTAGTAATTTATACCACGGAGTGAGCGTCTTAATACTGAAAAATTGTATAAGCAATGAATTTAGCATCTTCTATTAGAACTAGATTTGCATTTATAATACAATTTCTGTTTCTGCTGTTATGTTTTATATTATAGTTGTCTGTGAAAGTTGGGAGGTATTAATAAACAATCATTAGTTTAGAACTAGTAAAATGTATTGTGTGTAATTTTTCTATACAGTTAAAGCTCACTGTAATTGGTCTGTCATTTTTTATCACTGCAAAATATCCTCCTGTTCTCATCACAAAAGTTGCTGTTACAAGGCAGTTTGTAGGTACCTTAGCTTGACTCAGTTTGACTTAGCTTTGAATTCTAGCAAGATTACAGGTGTCATTTCCTGGAGAAGAAAACCAGAATGGGCCAAATAGGCTTTTATGCAATGTCTTCAGAAGGCAGAAATTATTAGTAGAGAGGATATCAGCCCAATGTTTGTTATCTGTGAAAAAATTTCAGGCAATTTCATTGCATAGCATTAAAGAATAAGTTGAATTGTTAGTATATGAAAGTTTTAAAGCTAATTTTTGTGGAACATACGACAGAAGGTTATGGTGAGATGAGGGTAATGATCTGTAGTATGCCCTTTGACAAGTCTTGCATTGTCTTTCATGGCTGAGAGATATTACCATTTAGTCTATTTAGTTTCCATTTTTCTTACTTCTGCCTGTGATTTTTGGAAACCACTCTTCCTTTATTGAAGTGCTATACTAAATAAAAGAAGTCAGAAGCTGCATTCAAGAGGATGAAGTGAAGGTAAATTATGTACTGGAGAAAGACTGCCACCATCAACTTATTTAACTAAATAATACAAGATCTACTACTAATAAAATATTTCTGAGATCAACACCTACGGTTGAATTGGATTACAGATTGATCACATTGATCAGTTACAGATGCAGTAATGAAGTAAGAAAATAATTGTTGCAGTAAGATGAAAAAACAAGAAAGGAAGAAATAGCAATTGTCTTTGGATTCAGGAAAGTGATTAAACATAGGAAAACAAAATACTACTTGTGTAGGCATTGCAAATTATTATTTTTTCTGTCCTGGGATCATTAAACTCCAGCACTGACTGCTTGTGACAGTTCAGTTACCATCTCAATGGTGACAAAAACAATAAAAGAGATTAAAATATTCCTATATTCCTACACAAAAAGTGGCTGGTAGACCAAGAAAATAAGAGAATGTAATTATCCATATGGATCAGTTGCTAGAACTCTTATTTTAAAGAACAGTAAATGCTTGTGTTTTTAATTCAGTCGGTATAAGATATGTTAGTAACTTTTACGAAATTAGGTATATTTGGTATGCTCCTCAGAAGACCTGTGCTTCAGTCCCTTCATCAGCTTTGTTGCCCTTCTCTGGTCAAGCTTCAGCACCTCAATGACTTCTTGTAAGTGACAGTCACAAAACTGGACACAGTATTCAAGGTGCAGCCTCACCAGTGCCGAGTACAGGGGGACAATCAGTGCCCTGGTCCCACTGGCCACACTATTTCTGATACAAGCCAAGATACCATTGGCATTCTTGGCCACCTGGGAACACTGCTGGCTCATGTTCAGCTCCTGTCAACCAGCATTCCTGTATCCTTTTCTGCCACACAGTCTTCCAGCCTCTCTTCCTCAAGCCTGTAGCTCTCCATGGGGCTGTTGTGACACAAGTGCAGGACCCGAGACTTCATTTTATTGAAGCTCACGCAATCAGCTTCAGCCCATCAATCCAACCTGTCCAGATCCCTCTGCAGAGCCTTTCTACTCTCCAGCAGATCAACTCTCCCACCCAACTTCTTGTCGTCTGTAAACTGACAGAGGGTGCACTCAATCCCATCCTCCACATCACCAATAAAGATATCAAACAGAACTGGCCTCAATACTGAGCCCTGGGAAACATTCCTGGTGACCAGTTCCCAACTGGATGTAGCATCGTCCACCACCACTCTCTAGGCCTGGCCATCCACCCAGTTTTTTTAACCAGACAAATTACGGCAGAATAGTTGTAAGTGTATAAATATCTTTAAATCTTATATTTTTCATCAATCATAAGAAAGAGGTGCATTTTTAATTTTTGACCACCTCAAAAAAAGATGAATAGAAATGCACAAGATGGATTTGTGTTTTCAGCCTGAAGAGATGAAAATCATCGAAGGGAAACAACAGAGATATAATAAAATGAATGGAATACATGAGAGAATATCATTTCTTAGAATACAAGAATCTAATGTTATCACATCAGGCAAAAGGTTTAATTCACAGACAAAGAATTGTTTTCTCACAACTCAGAATTTAACCATGGAATTTCTTCACATAGAAAAAAAACTAAAAGAAATTTGTAGAATTAAAAAGAGTTGAGACAAACTAGGATCATCAATGTGTCTTAGAAGGCCTTTTTGTCCAGGTGTGACCTCAAAGCAATCCCTACAGTGGTAGCTGACAAAACCTAACAAGTAAAGTTGAATTATGTATGGCCTTTTCCTCATGCTTCTACCCCAGCATACAAGTATATTTTGAAGAAAAATACCAGAAGAAACAGAGGGGTTTTGGGTCAGCAGGGTCTTTGCTAATTGTGTAATGCTCTGGGGCTCCAAAGGGAAAAAAAAAAGCCCTAGGAATTTTGTGCTTGAGTTCAGATTATGAACTATTTTATTCTATTTTCCACCATAATTTTTGGATGAGAGATTATATATATTTTAACTTTGATTTTTATTTCTAGAATGTTAAATATTTATAAATTATTTAATAGGAATTTTTACTTGTTTATTAAAAATTTTTTACTTCTGCATATAATCAAAAGATTTAATAGTGATTGTGAAATTTTCTTGTACTATTTTGTGCATCGTTGTTCCTTTTCAATTTTAGTTCAATTTCATGTTACACAATTCAGCTATACTTCAAGTATTAATGCATAATAGTCCTTTTCATCTTCCTTTGTTTTGAGGCTTTCATAGCAAGCAGAGTACTAACTGTGCTTTAAGCCAAAGTGACATTACATCATTAATGTTTATTGAAAATGTTATATTGAAAACAGCAAACATAATTTCCTTCTTGATGATCCTTGTGTGTAAAGTTGATGTTAAAGATGCAAAAGCCTAATAATACTCTTAAGGGCATCAATGACTTTATGTTTCTTTGGAGAAAGGAGTCTTTTCCAACCTAAATAATTCTATCATTCACTGATTTACAGTAACACCAAAGACTTGTCCTGACTTCTTGGCTGTTCTCAGAAAATTTTTACCCTTATTAAACTATCCCATATAACAAAATATTTCCTACATCAGTTGCAGTGAAATTGCTTTTGTCACTATGTGTGTCCAGTTAGGACCAGTTCCCTTTTCCCTTCCTGTCTATTAACTCCAGGCACAGATTTTTATTTTTTGGAACCCCTAAATGGTGCCACTACCTTGACGGAAGACCTTACTAAAACACTGGAAACGCATGTACATTCCAATGATTAGATCTTTATTATCCTCAAACTTGAAGGATGTACTAATACCAACATATTTAATGTGCTTACAACTGTTCTCTGAAGCTTAAGCTCAGTATTAGTGTCCAGTTTATATTTTATATTCTCCAAAACACATGGCTCCATGTTGAGAATGGTCTTTGGATTGCATTACCTTTCTAGTTGTAAACAGGACAGTGATAGTTGGCATGAGTCAAAAGCTTTTCATAGAATATTCTAAACATTTATTTTGTTAGAATAAATTTGGTAAATGGAATCAAGTTCCACTGTCTGGAAACTTTCCCAAAGTAGCCATTGATTTTTTTTAGAGTACTGTACTGCTTTCGGCTGAAAAGACTGTTCTGTATAGAATCTTCATTGATTCTTTCTGCTTTTCCATCTCTCTCCCTCCCGCTCTTTTCCTTTCCCTCTGCCAGTTCCGATCATCACAGTTTGCCTGAAGTTAAGCCAGATTTACCAGTTCATTTCTTAGTTCTGTCCTGGACTCTTTTAAAATTGATGTCCTATTTGATCCTTTTCATCATTCTGATTTGAACTGGTAGTTAGCAATTTCCTATTCGATTACCTTTAGCGTTCCTGGCTAAATATCATCTCTTCATGTCAATTTCTCATTAATCTCTTTATTGGTTTATCTTAATAGCCATTTACTAACACTTTAAATTGAGACAGTTCCTTAAAGTGTTCCCTCATTAAAAAATAGAAAACCATTATGGAGACATATTGGGAGAACAAATACACTACATTTTAGCTGTTCTGCTACAGTCATTTCTCCCTTAAATGTTTCTTTAACACCTGCATCATCTTTGGACCCCCATTAAACCTTTGACCGTCTTCCTGACTTCCTGCACCTAAAAATTCTCTAG
This sequence comes from Lepidothrix coronata, assembly GCF_001604755.1. Lineage (NCBI taxonomy): Eukaryota > Metazoa > Chordata > Aves > Passeriformes > Pipridae > Lepidothrix > Lepidothrix coronata. The sequence continues at coordinate 3,784,530 of NW_016690243.1, forward strand.
TAGAAGTTTTAATGCTGTTAGTAAGTCACTCCTAAACACTTCTTCAAAACTGTAACATTTAACTCACTATCATATATTCTCTTTTCTTCTACTTTCTTCATTTGGAGCCAAATTTTATCTTTGGGAATGACTGTTGGGGTTTTTTTTGTTTTGTTGGGAGTTTGTGTGTTGCTGGTTTTTTCTGGTTTTTTTTTTTGTTGTTGCTGTCATTGGTTTGGGGGGGGAGGGGGTTATTTCTAATAATCCCCTACACTCAGCTGTTTACTAGCTCTTTTTAGATTTTAAATAAGTATTCTTTAGAGACTTGCTTCACTTATGGTTTTTATTTTTTTTATACAGCCTATCTGAGAGAATTTAGGCACAATAACTCCTTTCAGTTTCTTTCTGACTACTTTATTAATATATGTATTTAAACATTATAGTGGTAGCTTTCTGTAGTTCTTTTTATCATGCAAAGTTGTTTAATTCTAATATTTTTTCAAAAGTGATTTATTTAGGTGCTTTTCTCTGTGCTTTGCGCTAAGTAAAGCACTGCAACATCTCAGTCTAAGGAACTCAGCACAGACATTACACAGGAGTCCAGAATCACAATTCAAAAGCTGGACTTCCTCTACAGTAGATAGAGAACCAATTGTCTCAAAAAGAGAATGCTAAAACTCCCCTGATCACAAAAGGCAATAAAAAAAACCCCCAGACAAACCAAAACAAAGAAAAAGGCTTAATGTGGTTGTCTGGCTTAACTTCCTGTTTTCTTCCTACCTGCAGCAGAAATGTGAGGAAGATCTATCAGTCTATGGAGGTTCCGCTGTGTTATGCCCTGAAGTAAGGGAAAGACTAATATTCTTGCATGAACTTGACTGGCACCAATTGTTTGTGATGAAAATGGTGATAAAGACAATATTGTTGTGTGTTATTTCTAAAGTAGTTTGGCATTCGGGCAAATTTCAGCTCTTGGTCTTCTTTATCTTTGGGGATTTCAACCTTGTCTGTCTTTCAAGCCAGCAGAATATCTTTATCATGAAGTCATCAAAGTATGTTCTACTCTATGTCTTGAAGAGAAGCATTTAGAAAACTACTAGGGCTAAACAAGCAAAAAAAAGTAAGTGTCTATAGTGAAGAAATCCCACTGGAAGTCACGGTTTCTGCTTCTTGTTCTATTTATACATTTAGACAATGCAAGGGTTAGGCCCCTATGAGGCATTCTTTCTATAGCTAAAAATTCTCCCTGCTTCTGACCTACTGCAGGGATTTCTGCCGTCTGCACTACAGAAATTGGTGATGGGAGTAGGTGTTTAACATCTCCCTTTGAAGCAGCAGCATGAGAAAAGGAGGTGCTTTGAAACAAACTGTTGACAGTAAAAGAATAAAGATTTAGAAAAGAAGATAGAATGGTGAGACCATTGCTCTTTATCTCTGTCCTTTATACCTCCACTCCCAGCACAGTTCTTTCTGGCCTACCAGCTGAAGGACTATTCTTACTTTCATCCTTATCCCTCCATAGGAATCTAGTTCTTTGCACAGATTCATTGCAGGACAGTCTTTTGTTTAACATCATCTTGTTCAGTTTTGAACTGAAGATGAAGCTAGTACAACAATTTCATGATTTATATTCTTGGCGCAACCCTGTAGATGCATGTGAAATCAGTGTCTGTTTGTAAGTGTAATTAAAATATGTTTTAAAGGCAAAATCCCTTCTATTTTAGAGAATTCAACTGTATTTGTCAGTTGTTAGTGTTCTCAAGGACACAGCAATAAAAAATGGTTACTCTTACCTTTTTTCCTTAAACTTCAAGTTTAGTTTAGATTATGAGCTAATAAGTAAATAAATAAATAAGCATGCCTTTCAATTTAGCAACAGCTATTTACTTTAGTAAGAGTCAAATTTAGACATCTTCATCAGCCCATTGTTTTCAGAAGCTTTGGGGCTAGGGCATAAACTCCCTGCTAGATCAGTTTGCTACTATACCAGTTCAAAACATCCAGCTGTAGAATAAACCCAAGTTTATAAAAACTGAACTTACTATGCTACCATGAAAGATGAATCAAAAATCTTTATTAGATGAAGGGTAAGAAGACCAAGACCTTGAGATTTACTTGGAGTTTTGGTTTATCAATTCACTGAAATAATGCTAGACGGTTTTTATATACAAACAATTTTTATGAGTCTTGAGAAACAACAAAATTTGGGCTTTTTAAGCATCTCTTAAAATAGAGAGCAAGTGTACAGTATATAGAGTGTTCATTGTGTTCTTTAGGTAATCATTTTTGATGCCATTCTGGAGCACAGATTGGCTTATTTTTGTTGCCTCCAAATGTTATTAGGACAAATACTTTTTATTGATGTTTATGAATAGAAACTGACATTTCAAACTAAAACTTAAGTGTGCCTTCATGACTGAAGGCACACTAAAATGTCCTTTAATGAAAGTATTTTACAGTGGTTGAATATCAATGTGCAGTATGCAAGGTTCATCATAATGCTGAGCATACTAGGAATTGTGTCAATTTGTAATGCTTATGGCTGATAATGCCATCAGAATAAGTTCTGGTTTATTGCCATATACACAGCAAGAGGAAGATGACACTAATAAAATTAGTGTTTTCGTATTTCTTTTTTCAGGTTTTCTACATGGCAGAAACAAACACAGAATTAAGAAGGCTGAACATTAAAATTTAGTGCAATACCCTAAATATCGTAATTCACAACATACCTGTACTGTAATACAGCCTATGCAGTATGACTCTCTAGAGATTTTCACTTTATCTTCTTTTGTTCACTCACATATATTTCAGATTGCACTCTATTCCAATATCTTTATTTAGGACAATAGCATGGCTACCAACTCCAGCTGTGTTTTGAGGATGACTCAGAGAACCTCAGGATCTAAGATGTTCAAAACAGGTATCCCCACTGAGCAGCTACTCAGAAAAGCATTAGGCAACTTGACAGCATGTTGGAGTGCAGGAAGTTATTATAATTGATATATGGGAAACAAGACAAGAAAAACTCTAATAACAGAAGAAGAGACAGCTGCTGAAAGAAGATGCCAAAATCACAGGTCAGTGCTGTATTACTTTTGTGGCAGATAGACATAGTCTTTTTCCTTTACAGAGGAGGAAGGAATGCCTTTGTTACCTTTACTCAAATGAAACTTGAAGAATATCCAGGGTACTTCTATGCATTTGTTATCACAGAAAAAACTCACATATTTAATAGTTTAGGAGCTTTCCAGTTGTTATAACCAAGCTGCATTTTCAAAAGTAGCTTCAGTAGTTTTGAAAGATTTTTTTCTATAGCAAAGGAAAGTTCAAAAACATGGTCTATACTTTGGGACTATGTGTAAATAAGTGCACATTCACCATCCTAAAGCTGTGCTTCCTATCCTTTCTTCCCTGTTCTCAGGAAACAAAAGAGAAGAATGATTTGTTGAAATTAATTGGGATGTGCTTCTATACCACAAAAAAAACTTTACAGATGAGAATAGAAAGGTTTGACATCATGAAAACAGCATTATTTTCAAAGAATAATCTAAAGAGAGCATCCTTGAGTGAGATTATATCCAAACTACTAGCTTAGGTTTGAGTTCTTTGTCAACGTTCCCGTCATTACATATTTCAACTTAGTAAAATCTTTCAGGGAGGTTTATACTGCTTCTGCTTATGTGCAGAGATTATCTAGGCAGAACAAGTAAGAGATTAATTCCCAGCTGCTGTTACACCCCAGTCTAGAAGCTCCACACTTTACCAGGTGTTACACTTTTATTTCGGGTTTCAAGAGATTTTTGCCCATGCAAACTCTTCCAAAGCCTTTTGATTCTTTGGTACCTTGAGGTCACACCCAGGGAAAAACTACACATTTTTCTCTATGAGATTTCTTTTAATTTGGTGAGAAAATAGGGGGTTTGGCAAAATGAGCTTAACGTGCAACTTAAGCTTAATATTAGACAAACACCAACCCAAACCTAAGAGAAATACCACAACTTAACTGAAACACAGACAAGTTGCCCACAAGAGGAAGGAAAGAGAGATTAAGAGAGGAAAGAATAAAGACAGAAAGAAAGGAGAGAGACATATTTACCACTCTGGAGGTCACATGTTGACAGGTCAGGAGGGCAGAAGCAAAGAAGGGATGTTTATAGACTTTGGCTATTGTGGTCACTCCCCATAGGTGGGACCTTTGGCTCACTGCCACTCCCTTTCCCCACAAACCAAAGTGAGGAGTGCCACAGCCACTTAGAGGCTCCAGGGGGTGTGGTGTGGGTGGGCCACCAGGCAGACCTTGTTGACAGCCCAGCCACATGGCTTTCCCTGCCATGTGCTCCGCATGGATGTGGCCATGTTGGCTACAGGCCTAGGCCTAGCCCTTCTACCTGTCCTCCCCCTCCCAGACAACACGGTTTATTCGACCCATCAAGCAAATAATCCGGTGAGATATGAATCCGATCTCTGACTGCTACTCCCACAATTAAAAGTCAGGTTCAGACATATTTAACAGAAGGTTCTCTGAGATGCTTGACACAGAGAAGTTCCTAAATACAAGGCTGAGAATTGTTCAATACCCCCAGTGTTGTAGCTGCAGGTTGAACAGGGTTTTGTTACCTGGTCACCACACAGATTTCATGTCAGCTCACTAAAGCTGAAGAAATCGCCTGTCTCTCAATGACACTCTTATAGGATATAGGGTTCTCCATTATTATGGCCCTAAATATAATTTGAAATAATTGTTTAGTTGTTCCTGCCAAAGGAGATGGTTACTGCAGATCTGAAGACCTGGCCTGGGATATACTTTGTAAGATATTGCATATCCTTAGAGTCCTGCTATAGCTATGACAGGGTCCAAATTGTCTGTGTCCTTGTACTACAGAGAGATGCAGGTGACCTATCTTGATTGAGGAGTATGATGTACACCACTTAAAAGAACAGCCAGGAAGAAAAGTAACAAAGAATGTAAGTACTTTTGTCTCTCTCATGACTAAAATTCAGAGAAGCTTCCTCAGACACTTAAAACTCAACCACTTGCTGAACAGTCTATATTACGTGTTTTATTTACACTCCCTATCAAGGTCTTAAGAACCAAAAATTAATGAGAGCTAAAGGGCACATCTGGCTGCTCCCAAGTCCTGTGTGGCCAGAGTGCAAGCAGTTGTTCATTTTTCAGGCTGCAGCAGTGATACAGGACTGCCTGTGGAGGTAACAGTTGTCCAAAGGTAGAGGAAGGAGCCTGCATGAGGATTTCTGGTTGACCGGCTCAGGTTGCTTGCCAACACATCTGTGTCAGTCCTTGATTACTGGATGGCATACAATGCTTTGGGGAGATCTGAGCAGGGAAATCTCATTAAATCTAAAATAACCTTGTTCAAAATAAGTGGTGTTTATTTGGAGTTTTTAAATCAGTAAGAAAAGAGGTCAAAATATACCTATAACCTCCTTCCTGATTTAACGTTTAATCTGCTATAGGAGTTCTATATCACCTATCTTTCCTCTCAGACCTCTCCAGAAGAGACTCGTTGTGTGCACCTGGGGCAGGGAGGATGCATTTAGTTTGCTTTGGGCACAATGTGCTCCTGTGCATGCAGCAAATAACCCTCAGTGTGTGTTTTGGCTAGGGCTGGCACTACAGGACTATCAGTGCTGTCCAGGATTTTGTTTACCTAGCTGAAAAATGTGGGAGCAAGGCAATGTGATTTAACCCATCTGCTCAGAGCAAAGGCAATTACTTCCTTCTCTCCCTCTCAGTCCTTCGTGGCTGTGAAAAATCTATTAAACTAATATCTAGTTTTGCCCATTGCCCCCTGTCCTTCTCCCACAAGAATGCTGTTTTCTATTTCTCTCTTCAGTATCAGGGAATTCCAATATGTTTGACCACTTGCAGCTGTCTCCAGAACACAGAAAAAAATACCAAAGTTCAGGTGAGGAAGAGGATGTACTGGATCAGAATAAGTCAAGATCTGCCCAGAAGACCAGCCTGTGGTATTTTTGGCAGGATGCAGAAGCAGCTGTGCAGTTTTGCAATTTCATTTCAGCAACAGTCACAGTTTAAAGCATTATCAACCATGTCTGGTGAACACGTGCTCTGGTGAAGTTCGGCCATCACAGCAGCTTCAGCGGTGCACCTTTGCTAGCAAACTGTTCTGTAAACCAAAGTTATTCCTGTGAACAGGAGAAATATTTTTTAACTTTAAGGCATCTGCTCAGAGAAGAACTGTGATTGCTATTCTGAGGGTTGTGCCTAACAGTTGTTAGACTCAAAACTTTGGCCTTTTTAGACATTTACATTGTATGGTATAATTTTTTCAGAGTAAAACTATTTAGTTGTATAAATCTAAAATAAAGCCAGTTAAGGCAAGTTAAACTCTAGTCGCCTAACTATTGCACAATTTGCTGCTTCAGCTACAAATAGCTAAAATAAGACCAGACAAGTCTAGACAAGGCCAAGCAAATCCTTTGGCCTTTATATACCTAAGTTAGTAAAAGGTTGTGGTCTACTAATAGCAATGGGAACAGCACAATTACTACAGAGCTATACTATGTTGAACCTTCTTCTGCTATGGGAATATGTCTCTCATAAAGGACTGGACTTCACAGCATGCACTAGTAGTTGTTGATTCCAGTATCTAAATGTATTTAATAAAAACTACGCAAAGCATCACCCACAACTTCACTCTCATAGCTTATTTCAAAATAGTCTCTGGCAGTTGTGTTTAAGAGAAATCATTTTAATTGTTCTAGATTAATGACCGGCTTAATTTCTAATTTTTCTAACAAAATCAAACAGAGTTGTGAGGCTTAGTTGGTTAATATTTTTGCAAAACAGAAGTGTTTATTTCATACCACTAATAGATCTAGCTAATGACTGTACACCATTTATAATACCATAACCACAAAGCTTGTCTTTTGATGAACAGTGCTAATTTAAAATAAATCTTTTACTGGGCTAATTAGAAAGGTGTATTAATCCCAAATAATTCCATGTTGAGCTCACTTTTTCTTAGATAAAGGGCCTGAATTCCCATTGTTCTGAATCTTTTGAGCTTGTTTAGATGATAGTGGTGAAAATGCTCATAAAAAGATTACACCAAAAGTTGTTGTGATTACTAACATGTGTCAAACCATAGAGCTAGAAACTTCCTCAAAATCCTCAGTATATGGACCCAGATAATGTGTATGTATTAGATACTCTGTACACAACCCTCATTCCATACTTCAGAATGGGATGGCAGTGGCAGTGATGCTCTTGAGCAGTTCCCTGTGGAAAGCCAAGCCACAAATTACTTAGTTTGGATTAGCAATATGTAATTTATGAGACCTTGAATAAAAAAATAGCCTCCCCATTCACAGGGAACACTGAAGAAATTCTCTTCAGGATAAGAGAAAACTAAAGCACTTCAGTAATGTAATCCTTATTATAATAATATATTTCTGTTATACTGAAACACCTCTGTAGTGCCAATAAAAAAACAATTTGATTTCAGTGTCGACTGTGTGTTCTACTTAGCATGGTTATTTTATTAACAGATGCTGATATCTTCTCCTAGGGCAGACTGAGAAATAAGGAAAGTGGAAACTTCCTACAAATGCATAATGTCTGAATGTTCTGTCAGGTAATATTTGTCTAAATGTGAAATGCTCAAGTATTTTCTCATACAAAAATTTCCCAGAGAGACTAACAAGATACAAAACAGCAGCAGCAGGAGCTAAATGCTAAATTGTAATCTGGAAATAATCATTATTCCTCTCCCTGAAGTGGAACCCTGAGTTTCATGTCAGATTATAAATGGTTTTACAACCCCATAAAGTTGTAAATAATAAACAAAAATAAAGGAAAATAATAAATAAAATATAATTCTAACCAAATCAAGCTTTAAAAAGTCATTTTCCAGTGTTGTTGAAGAGATTGCTATTAACTACTTTCTCCTAAAAGGCCAATCACTTTGTAGAAAGATGACTTTTCTGAAAGCTCTCCACCAGGCTCAGGGCCCTTCTGATTGACCTGGGAGTAGTCTATCACACATGGTTCTGAAAGAAATAGACTTCTTTCTTCAATATTCTAGCTAATCAAGTCAGATTGGTCATGGGGAGAGCCAGTGGCATATCCATTTACTGTAGCTCATTCACATGAATTTGTCATTAACAAATACAGATAGCTGGTGCTCTCATGATAGTTCCTTCTTCCATAAGTAGTCTCATGTCAAACATCCCCACTGCCAGACTTTCCAAGAATTCTGAGTACCCAGAATTCAACTCCTCATTTAGGACTAAAAAATTATCATGACCCATCCAACTCCAACTGAATATTCTGCGACTAGTTTTCCCTTAAGAAAAACAGCATGAAGGCAAAATATACCAAAAAGTTTACTTACACAGAAGCCATAAAAAACCGTTTTGATGAATATATGTGCAATCATATTTGTTTGCAAATATTTAAAAACAGTAACACTTTGAATCTTTAGAGGATTAAAATCTTACAGAACTTCTTTGAAGTATGGAAGCATCCCTTTAGATTTTTTTTTTTTTTTTTTTTTCTTTCCATTGTTAACATCCCATTGCAATGTGTAAGTGCAAGTGTACAAAGGCACAGTGCTGCTCCCAGGTCATAGAGTATTGCATTAGAGGAGGTCCAAAGCAGTGTGTGCATCATTTGACCCAAACGGTCATTGGTTGGTAAGTATCTACAGAAGCCCGGGGAATGAGTTTCTAAGTACCACTTAGAGTTCCACTTCTACAATCAATTTGTATAGGCAATTATTGTAATCAAGTCCTCTTATGTCTACAGATGTGTAATCCGTCTGACAAGAAGACCTTACATAATACCAATTCTTCAGCGGTCAGGGCTAGGTTATTGGCCGCTACTAGATCGTATTTCAAGTTGAGTTTTCAAATCTGCTAAAGCTACGATAGCAGAACCAGCTAGTTAAACTCTTGCTTTAACATTGCCTTATGCATCACAGTTCTCAATCCATGCATTTTTCAGGTGTCCTTTTGGACATCTAAGGAAAGTTACCTTAGGAGCAATACAAGTGGAGAGAGCTCTATACAGTAAGCTTTAGACAACTCTTCCAAGACCAGCAGTTATAAAAACACTGCATTCCAGGAACAGTATTTTAAATGTTGCTTATAATGATTGTGTAATTTTAGGGCAAGAAAGAAGTGTTGGTAATCTATTAATCAAAATATTATTAAATCGTGCACCTTCTTTACTGGTGAGGAGAGGAAAACAGCTGTAAATATTGGTTGAAGCTTAACGACTATAATGAGGTGTATTTCAAAACACCTGCTAGCAATACTACAGCATCCTTTCTAAGAAAGTGGATTGCTACTTATTCAGCTCTGATGCTGTTTGGATAATATCAGGTTGTCAGCAGGCTTGAACTCCTTAGAATGCAATAGCTTTGCAATATTGTGTCTAAACTACTTTGCAATTTGTGAGAATGGGATAGCTTCTGAAGCAATATCATCCATGAAGTAAGCATTAAGGGTCCTGCTCTACAACTGATCCATGGGACTGTCAGGGTCAGGCCAGATATAGCAGTCTTCTTGTTTCTGAATTCAAACGCTGCAGCAACTTGTCAATTCTACGACAGTATGAATGAAACATGGTTACAACCCATAATGTGAAAGTTTGAATATGATCTGATGTCCTCAAAACAACTAGTTCCTTTTCTGTCAGAAAATCTAAAAATTCCATATTTGTACATGTCATTGTCTGCTAGCCAACAAGACCTTTACTAAGCCTCAAAGACCTCATGCTCTTCTGTATCTTTTCAGTAACTTTATTCTTTGTCAACGTTTCTCCAAGCAGTCCTAGAGAATAAAAATTGAGTAAAACAAAAATATAATTTGTATGCCAGGAATTAAGAGACAAATGAAGTGCAAAACACAAAAAATTATTGTGTCATTCAATAAATTTATGTTTCACTTGCTACTTAAATACTGGCTCCCTATCTCAGGGATATAAAAACAGTTTGAAAGGTAAGGTTCAAGAAGGTCTCTATATCAATCACAAGGATGGAACTTCTTGCATTCAAGAAACAACTAAATAAATTAGGAGTAGCTAGGTTGTTTTAAAAAAATGGCAGCCATTTTTGAAAATATAAACAGATGAAGTATATATTCTTAACTGAAACTTTTTATACTCAAAGATTTAACAGAATGTACACACTCAAAGGTCAGGACCCTTGTTTTAAGTCTAAAATACATATCTCAAAATACTACTTGTCTAAATTTCTTAAAAAGTTGTAGGACTTTTAATGCTTGCTCCCATCGCAGAAACAGCACCAGTTTTAGTCACTGTGAAGAAAATTAACCTTACCCAAACCAAAACCAGCACAAGTTCTCACACCCTCCTGCACAAACCATTGTGACTCTCCCCTCAGGCTCTTCTCCCTGTTTGTGGTTTTGGCTACTTGGTGTCAGCGGGTTGGCTTTCTATGTTTCAGCAGCAATTATTTTCTTGTAATTAAGTTATATTCAAATGAAGGTTGGAGAGGGAGCACTAATGTGTATTTTGTATGTACTGAAGCATCTGAATCAACATTAAAATGAGGTCGCTTCTTGATTCCAACACAAATAATGAGGTTTGTCTCATTTGACAGTCTTTCTGGCTCTTCATTATGTTCTGCCCTTATTATGAAATATGCAATATTTTGTGACTGCACTTTTAAAAAAAATCAGGTGCAAAGTGTATGAAACTACTCAATACATAAAATGTTACCATTTCTGACCAACAGATGGAAGCTGTTGATTAAAATGGATTCACTTTTTAATGTTAATTGGACTGAGATCATACATATAACAGATTTTGGCTTTAAAAAGGCTTCATACTGAAGCAGGTTTGGACACTGCATTTTTCATTACTGTATAATTGAATCTATAAATTACTACTTCAAAATGCACAACAGTTCCCAAAAGAGCATCTTTAGTATCTTATACTCAAAAGCTGTGAGGATGAAACAGGTGCTTGTCACATTTTTCTAAAACTACGTTTGGTTCCTTTCTCATTTTCATCATTGAGGAAAGAAGAGATGGAGTCAACAGAGGATATCTAGTTTGTATGTACTTTTGTATCCCACCACTGTGCACATTCATCTGAGTTTTCGTTAAGATGTAATTATTCTCACCTCTTTACGAAAATTTTTATGAAGAACACTTCTAATGAAAAATTATTTATTGTGGAAATACTAAACCATGAAATAAGTGTATGAAAAAATGTGTCCATGATACTGTAATTTAAACCTGTCAAAAATCTCTGTATATGAGAGGAGTTATTGAGGTCTGAGGGAGCTCTAGAATACAAACACTAACCTGTTGCTTATTTTTTTTTAATGAAAGAAATCATTTATCATATCTTTGTAGCATATAAACTTATTCTCAGGTTTAAGGTTTAAGGTTTAAGGTTTAAAGACAAAAAATAATATGTGTTAATTCATTTGCTAATTCTGAATGGAAAAACTCCATTGCACCTTCTTCCCTTTAAGATGATACCATCCTTAGCAGGTTCAAGGGACTAAACATCAGCTTGTGACCTAGCATAATGTTATTAAGGAATGTTGTTATGAAGTTCTGTCCTCAACTAACCTGGAAAGGTATATTTTTCTGTAATTAAACTTTCACTTTCTTTCCATTGGCAGCCATCAGGTAAGAGGAATTAATTTCTTAAGGGGGCTATCTTGAACCTGGACAACTGAATGACTTGGATTAAAAACCTGATTCACATGAAAAGCAATCTAAAAGGTCCTCTCACAGATGCTGGGGCATAATCTTACTTCTTGATGCTTAACTGTGAAACATAGAGGATCTTAGGGAAAAGTTATAATAAGGATGCCTGAAAACTTTAACTCCATGCTTACAACATACTAGTCAGAACTGCAACTAATATAAATCTACTTTTATTCTACTGCACTTCACGGACTTATGTTGATTTATAGCATCTCTGAAGAACAAAGTCTTTAGAAACTGAGAGGTTTATTCTGACTGTGAAGGTTGACAAAGTAGCTGAAATGTTTTACACCATTACAAATACCTTTAGGACCCCAAAAGAAAGACTTAAAAGTGTTTCAGCTACAAGTTTATTAAAGCTGTATCCAACCATAAATCTCACCTTAATGATTCTATTCTTTTTCCTTAACCATACCACAAAAATCAGCAAATTTGAATATGAATAAAAAACAATAAATTTTATTTTACTGTACAGAATAACTAATCATGACTATTTTAAAATATTAATAGATTATTTCAATCAGGGAAATGTGATTTTTTTTTTATTTTAACCTAACTGTAGAAATTTAAAAATTACAATTTGTTGAAAAATTGCCACGACATATTTCTTACCCACAGAACTGTGCTTCATGTCATATCAAAACATGTTAAATTATATTTTACTGTGGTCTTGGAGAAATTAAAAAAAAAAAAGCAATGGAATTACCACAGTATTCTGTTCAATATCTTATGTGTAAAGCTTATCTGAAAACGTATATCAATGAGAGAGCAAGTTAGCTAAGAGAATTGCAAAGCTAAATGGTTTTGAGGTGAAACAAAAAATGAGATGAGGTACTTATTGGATACAAGGCATCTACATTTCTGATTATAATTATATTGCATGTAATTTCAAGTATAAATTTATTTTAAAAAATGTAGGGCCGGATTTTTAAAAGTTGTTGGCAATCTTTTTGTAGATATGCTGTGCAAAAGTTCTTTGGTATCAAGCAAAACTTTTAAACATTTGAACAGAGGTTCAGGAAAATTCCCATGTGATAATTTTTAGCTCACTTGAGAGATATTCTGGAGGAATATCAGAAGCACTGCCTTGTCAACTTTTGACCAAATTCTAGCCATTCTTATCCATAATTTTATTTATCTGTATGTATAATTTTATATGTGTAATAAACATACTTTCACACAATTATCCATTTTGTTCAATAATAAAGAAAGGTTCCATGAATCCTGTCCTATTTTCTAAACTAAAATTGACATGAAACCTTGAAAAATTTTTGAAGAAGAAATAAATCCTTCCATCTTTCTTGTTTCTAACCCTGGACTCTTTGTAACTTGATCAATATCTGTAAAGTACATGCTTGTTTCCAAGGCAGTTTACACTGATTAAGCTTTGAATATGTTAAGCAACCTGTTCCACTAGTACATTTGAGACCTAAATTGTTAATGCGGAGAAAAAATCAGTAATGAAAGTAGTCTGAAATACGTAGCATAATTCTATTTCATATGAAATTTGATTTACATTTTTGGTGAAAGAAGAATTTGAGAGGTTTAAATTAGTCATGGATTTTTGCATGTGTTGAAAATTACATCAAATATTTAAATTGTCTGGAACACCTGGTGCTAAGCCTGTAGAAGAACAGCAGTGTCATGATACTGAGCAACACAGCAAGTATTTAACCAGAACACTTTATAAAATGTTTGTGGACAGTCACATAAAGGAAGTAACAGCAAAGATGGTATTGAATGAATAGCCACTAATACAGATCACAAAGAATGCCAAGTGGAGGACTGTCTTAGCCTCTGACAGTCTTTTGGATGTAAACAACACACTCTACAGAGCAGAGAGGGAAACCATCTTGAAGAGAGAGAGGTGAAGTTCACAGTTAAAAGAAGATTTACCACTAGCACAATAGGTCAATGTACTCAGTGCAGATGTGCTGCTTAGTAGCACTGCCGGCTCAGAGCAGTCCTGCCTAATTACATGCCCTGAGTGCACTAGAGACTTCTGTCTTCAGATGTGAAGGAGTTGCCCTGCAATTAACTTAAGATGGATTGAGGAGAAACAGTCATCTCTCATCAAGATCCAAAACTCCAGACTCTCTCTTTTCTTTAGTCATATGTGTTTTGATAGCTTCATGTTAAGAAGCAAGGAAAGGACAGATGGGAGAAATGGGGGAAACTGCTTCTTCTGGCTGCAAAGATTGGAAATCACATCTCTTTTGTGAATAATTTATTATTCTGAAGACCTTCCTGAAGGTAGCTATACATTGCATGCAGTAGTTCAAGACTCATTGGACCAGAGAATACGAACATATTTAAAAACCACTTGGGAATACCCTGGTTCTACATCTGGCCCTGGCTCCATTAAAAACTTCAGATAAAAATATAGGCCTTTGGAATCTGGAATGGGATTCAAGTTTACCTCTCTTAGGCAAATGCTCTGTTGACTACGCAAAACAATGCATGTTTATTCTTTGGCTTGTTGAATAAATATACATATACTACCTTGGTTTATCTAAAAAGAGTAAGCTTAGATTGCTTCAGGTGGAGTAAAGCACTAAGAAAAGGTGCCCCACATCCTAAATTAATGTCCTAGCCCTTGAAGCACTGGTTAGTTAAACTTTCTCCTCCCTAAAAAATTACTACCCCTTCTTTGATTTTGAATTAAAAAAAAAAGAATTGTTTAAACTTAACAGAAAGACATGAAAATAGGTGTGAAAACACAATATTTTTCTTAGTATTTCTTAGCTCCTAGCTTAAGGGACTGAACTGTGTAATGGCTTTTTTGGCTGCCATTCCTAAAGGTCTTCGTGTATTTCATAGAGGAGCCTGTGCCTAATCCAGTGGTTGTAAAAGTTAGGTGCTTCAGAACTTAGTGATGTGATGCCTCTGTTCCCTTTGTAGATCCACAAGTAAAATGGATCTACATGTAGGCAGACAGTATCCTAACCCATCTGGATCTTAAGAGTGACTGAACTGGATGGGAGACATTCACAGTCTCCTGTTCCTCTCAAAGAAGAAATTAATTCCAGGCTCTCACATCCTACATAAAGGTTTCATTACTCAAGCTTTGGGTCATATGGTACTTTACTGCCTTTTGCTGTTGTGTTCTGTTGAAGATCTATTTAATTGCTTATTTGAATCTCTGTGTACTTAAAAAAAAATAAACTTGCAGTTTTTTATTGTATTGAATACTTAATTCTAAATTTATGGACGAGCAAAGTGGACAAACTTTCACATATTTATGTTCAACATAAATCAATTACTAAACTAGCAACAAAATAGATAATTGTGATAAAATTGACTGTCAGTTCATTTATATAAAAATATAAAGTACCATCAGAATAATTTATAAAATAATTATGTCACATATTTTGCAATTATGATATTTTTAAATTGTATAAAATTTGGGGGAGAAAAACTGAAGGTATGGGAAAGCTGGAAAAAAAAAGTGAATCGTTAGTGCCTAAAAGAATGCTTTAAATTTGGTTCAAGGTTGACAGAAGTGAAAATAGTCTGACTCTATTAAGTACTGGAGTCTCTTGTGTATTTCTTTATGGAGCTGAAAAGGCAGAAGTGAGATCAATTATTTCAATAGGCTTTCAATCAGGGCATAAAAAATTTAAAAATAAATCATTTGAATGAATTACTCTTGAAATATTTATTTATTGTTTATTCCTTTCCTGGACTGGATAAGAAAACTTAATATGTATGATTTCTTTAAAGTTTTGGGATAATATATTTGTGAATAATTTTTTCATTATTCACATTCTTTTACCAGTACAGCTTGAAATTTATCATACTGACTGCATAAAGTGCTTCTGCACAACTTGTCTGACTTCAAGAGTTAGTAAATGAATGACTTAAACTTCTTTGGAAAAAAATAATCCTGAAGTACAATGGATTTCTGCTGCACTTCTGAAAGGAAAAAAAGAATGGCTTTTTTCATGAGTGAAAATGACAGCATATGAGGGAGTAAGGTTTTACAGAACAACAATAAAGAGAATATCTTCCAGAATATTTTAAATGGATTTAATAAAAAATTTGGCCTTTACAATGTATGGATTCCACTATTCTACTATGATAAATTGTGTCTGTGTTAAGAAAAGAAAGAACATGTGGGCTATAGGTCAAAATTGGCCCTGTGCAAGAGGAACTGGCTGTATGCCCAAGCTAACCTGAATGAAGGTTAGAACTACATCAATAGAAAAGATTTTGAAAAATTGCTAGTTTTAATAAGCAAGAGTGTGAAATGAGTATGAACTGAAATACCCAGAATAATTCTTTCTGGTTTTTTTGTTTTGCTTTGCTTTATTTTGAATTCTAGGCTTCTCAAACTGATCAAGCAACTAGGGTGTTTGATAGAGAAAAATGATTAGCAAGCACAAAGCACCCAAATTAACAAATAAACACAAAATCCAGATTAATGAGTCTTTAAGAGGATCATTCAGTCACCATAAACAAAGATACTGAAAGATTCAAGTACTGAAAGTCTGAAGAAAAAAAAATTTATTCATTGGACTGAAATAGTTTTTGATAATTGTTTCAAACTGGGATCATTAATAAATAGTCCGCAAAATAATAACAAAAAAGAAATGCAGAGATTACACAATTAATTTTGCTTTTGTCTTTATAAGGGTTTGCCACTTGATATGATACAACTTTTCAGTCACCACATGGTATGATAATAAAATCATAATTCTGGTGTAATCAGGACTTGCCTATTACTATCCCTAACAAAGTCCTGACAGGTTTTGGAGAAGCGTGTACTGTGCTGTAAGTAAGAAATCCACAAATTTGTCTATTTTCTCAATATTTTCTATCTTCTTTGGGCAGTTCTAGTGTCTCTCATACTTCAGGTTACTTCTTGCTATAAATCCTTAGCTATGGAGGGGTTGCAGTGTTGTCCATCAAAGGCATTGTGCAAGTCACTAGGAAATTAATATGAAACTTACTTCAAAGCAGAAGCTAGACAGCATATTCTCTTCCAGACATGTAGTGTCCTAGCACATAGTCTTCCACAGGACCTAGCATACTGAAGTGCATATTGATCCTTTGATCCCTATATGCAAACACTGGACTGAACTTTTTCCCCCTCCCTTTGTCCTTATTAGGTAAACGATGCGTGGAATACCATGCACCTATATTATGTTTTTAGTGATCTAAGCCCTCTATTGCATTTTGTTTGTGCTCCCACATGCTGTTGGAAATTAAAAATTACACTCCTTCTACTGATTTCTTACATTTAACATTGAACTTGTTAATATTTTGGCCATCTTTCTGTATTTTTTCATAAGGTATGAATCCTGTACTTTTTCTTCTTTCCAGTTCTGTTTTGAGGCATGATGCATCACTTTCCTAGCCAGTCACTTTTGATTTATACTATATTTCCTCACGCTAAGCCAATATGAGGCACTGAAGTGTCATGTTGGGGTGCATTATGTTATACATGTAACCAGAGGTGACATCATGCAATGCTAAAGGGCAGCTAGAATTACTCCCATTTTCAGACCAGGAAAATGTTGTCACTGTGAATATCCATTCATGGAGGATGCTTCTGACCTGCAAAAACGCCCACTCTCATGTTTATGCTGTCTTACATAAGAATAAAGAAATCAGACAAAATAGTCACCTAAGTATAATCTTCAGATTATTATTCAATTCCTTATCATTCCATATGATACTACTCTTTCTACACTTTGTATTGATCAGAATCTTCCAGTTTAGAAGGAAGTGAACCAAAACAATATGACTACTATTTTACAAATTCACAAGTGTAAAAAAGAACAAAGAAGGAGGAACCAATCGAGAAGGCTGGACCCAAAAGGCTTGTGTTGTGACCCACTGAAGACACCCTATGGAATTTTTAGGAAATTACATGGGATGGACCCCATTTTACATAAACAATGTGTCTGCCTCAATCCCTGTTACTTTCAGAGGAAAAAGACACTCAAGCTTGTGGTGCTTATCACACTTAGAACCTCTGGAAGTATCCTCTTTCTCTCTGCTTAGGATACAGAACACTTAGATGACCTGTTGAGAATATGCGCATCAGATTCAGTTGTTCCAATTCAACTGCCTTAACACAAAGAAGGGTATGAGTGTAATAGCTATTCTTGATTCCAGACAGGTGTTATCAGAACTTAACTATGGAATTCTAAATTTTAGATGTAATGAGATATAGAATAAGCAAGTTAGCACAAACCAAAAATGGAGTGTTGAAATATTTTCTAAACAAATAAGGAATTGTAAGAAAACATTTTAATCAGAAGTAGTTGTATGAGTGCATGTAAGTGCTTTTTCATTCTGCTCATCAATATGATTGTTAGGGGACTAATTACAGCAATTACAGAAGGTTTCTTTTTGTTCTATCAAATTTAATAGGGGCATTTTTAGCTGTATGTACCCAGAGAATACTGTGATAGATACTTGACTAAAAAATCCAGAAGAGAAACATCATTGACATTCACCTGGCAATGACATGAGAAAGAACACTCTGGTTTTTGAGTACGCACAAAGAACAATCTTTCTACCACCAAAATTCCTATGACATTTTTGCATGGTGTCCCAGTAATAAAGAGCATCCTCCCTAGAGGATGTCAGCACCGGCATTGAATCCATCCTCCAAGTGGTTAGCTGGCACATGGGCAGGGACCATCATCCTGGTGAGCATTCGTGAATCCACTATAGTTTCTAAGGATAAAACAATGCAGGGAATTGGTTGAAGGCATTCCTACAATTCTTGTTTTATGCAAAACTATATGGATCTGGAAGCATAAATGTGTCTTTCCAAAACAGACCTAACACATACTGCTGTTACCTGTGTGATACCTACATTGTAGATAAATGATGGAAGAGATAATTTTATTGAGTATTTTTCAGTGCTTTCTTATGCACTAAGTTCACTAGAAAAGTGTGTTCTCTGAATCACAAGCACACGAATAAGAGGGTACCTAGTAGATGCCATGATTTCAGCCAGCATAATTTCATGGCTGTCTGATGAAAACCCTGCCATAAAATAATCTCTTTCCCAGTTTGTAAGTACATTTATTTGTGTAACGGAGTAATTAGAGTGAAGTTTACTGTCTGAGATATGCTTAAATGCATAATGCAATATCTTTTTTGTCTTTATAGGAATATATGTATATATGCTAAAAGAAAAACATATTGTTTGATATCGTTATCTTTTACTTTTCCAAGAAAAAATTTTATTAAAAATCCTCTTGAAAGAAGTTTCTCTTTTCCTCTAACAGTGGAAATGAAAGTCACACATACTCCTATTTGGGACTATGTCAGATTGCTCCACTCTGAAAGCTCAAGGCAAACAAATCCTAACTGAAAAGCTTGGCATTATTCAAAGAGACACTTAGACCATTCTTACTCACAACATTAAAGCATCTGTCAGGAAAGGTGCTGTCATTTGCCACTTGATCTAATTATTTCTGACAACAGATGTGAGTTTAATGCAAAAACTCAACATCTTTAATACGCTGATCAAATTTCATTAACAAAGCATGAATACTAACGAGATTATAAAACATAGTGCAGTTTATACTCACTCATTATACTATAATGTAAAAGTGTGATTACATTTTATAGACGAAATAGGGCAGGTTAGTTGGAGGTAAAAGTTACCTTGTTGCTCATCAATGTATTTAAAGTTTAATTACCATGAATGCATGACACCAACTGTTTATGAACAATCCATAACCGTATAGCAGCTATGGTGGTTAGCACTCCTAAAATAATAAAAAAACTCTGCATTGTAAGGACTATCCCAATCAATTTGCTTTTCTCTTTCTGCAGATTAATTTAAGTTTCAACATAGAATGCAGGTCAAAAAGAGCTTTACTAGAGGCTTTATAGAATTTTTCTTCAGGACCTAGAATCTCAGACAGGCAAAATTGAGATTTTCTTCTAAACTATTTCACACAGTCATACCAGGGTTGGTTGAAGGAAAAAACAAATGCCCAGAAATGCCAAAATGTTTATTCTTTACCTATCCATACCATTCTTAACTCTATTTTATTATATTAAGCTTTCACTTCTCCAAGCACTAACATGCTCTAAACCCCCTTCAGTTAAAAAAAAATAAAATTAAATAATCCCTTCATAAATCCTTGAAATTACTACACTGAGAAAATGCTCTTGCAGTAGGCATATTTGATATACAGCCAATGTAAAGTATTTATTGACATCACCACTGAATGATTAAATCCAATATAAGCTTCTGGTTCTAGGCAAAATTCTATGAAAAATCTCATATTACATGCATCCTTTCTGAAATTAATAATTTTGTTGTTGTTGTTATAAATTTTGACCATAGTTTACATTCTTAAGAATGAAATGATTTTTAAGAAAGAAGCAATATGTTTCACTTTGTCAGTAAAATGTTACTACAGAGCATAAAGTGATTCACTCTGTTTTTAAACCATTTAATGACATGCTTCTATATTTCTGTACCTGTAAACTTAACTATTATGTACAATACACACCACTAAATCTTCATTATAAACTGCCTTAATAATTAACACTGAAATAAATACTATAAATTAACTGAGAATAGGTCTTGTGTCAACTTTTGTGATATTCTCAGTTACATCGACCAGTTGTGCCACAGAACTGGTCTATACTTGTTTAATGGCATTAAATTAATGTATCCATCAAAATTCTGTCTACAAAAATTAACTCTCTCTGAGAAAGTAATATTGGTTTTGTGAGAACAGTTGTGTGTATAAGACAAAGATTGGGCCAAAACTTAC
Organism: Lepidothrix coronata; assembly: GCF_001604755.1. NCBI lineage: Eukaryota > Metazoa > Chordata > Aves > Passeriformes > Pipridae > Lepidothrix > Lepidothrix coronata. The sequence continues at coordinate 3,805,004 of NW_016690243.1, forward strand.
ACAAAATATGTACTGCATGATTTTTCAAATTGCCTTGAAGAAACTGCATCCAGAAAGTGCTGATTACCAAATTATGAGAATCTGCAGGCACACCTAGAATGTCTGAAAGTTTTCTAATGATAATAAATATAATGTGCCTCCTTAACATTTTTAAAAAGGTTTATTTTTCCCCCTCGCTTCATATTTCTGTTCCTTAAAACTTTAAAAATAAAGAATGAACAATTCAAAGCATAAATGTACAAGAACAAAATCCACAATGAGGTCAATGTTTTTGAGTGTATATATGGTTGTGATGGCATCTTATTTGTGGGGCATAAGTTGCAGCCATAAATTATAACCAAGCAAATATTTCTGCTCAGCTGTGAATGCATAACTTCAAATCTGATCCTAATCCTTCTTTAGCAAAAGTGCTGATTTCTCACAACTTCCTAGTCAGTAAATTGAAAGAGCACGCTTTGCAACAAATATAAAGAATGATGTCAGCTGCAGAAGCCTATTCTGCATTAGGATTGCCTCTGGCAGAGTTACAGTCAAATATAAAATATTTTATCACTTTTGGTGAAATTAATTTAGAGAAGCATTTCTTTAATTCTGTGTTAATCTTTCTGATTAATATAGTGCTAATTTTATCACTGAGAAATATGAGTTAAAAGTGATAATTTAAATCCATTGGATTTTGTGACACTGTAGAACATGACTAATAGATTTTGTAAACAAAGCCATTAAGAATATGATACAAAACAATACAGTATAAGAATGAGCAAGTAGTTTGTGGATATCAGCTACTACTTGCAGCCTCCTCTACCTCAGCTCTATCTTACCTTTGTCCTCTTATGCTTAGTCTTGTGTTTACAGCAATACCATGCTACCTAACTTTCTCTTCTTTGCTATAGGCAGCAAATCAACATCTTGTGATGAGAAAAGTAGTTGTGAGAGAAAACAGAACTCATACTCTCATTGATAAGTTCAGAGCAAGGAACAGAGGATGACAGGAAGGGAATGTATAGCAGAGTTTACTTGCACTGAACTTAGAAATCAGAAGCTGGAGGAGTCTTTTAATTTTTCTAAATACACTTTGCTTTCATTTCTCTGTTTCTTACTGAAGTACTGAAGTAGTTCAATAGTGCTGGAGTACTTACTGAAGAACTAAGGTAATTGCATTTTCTTAAAAGGGAAGAGTTCAGTGACTTCCTTTTGTGTTAAATACAGACCTTTCACTGTCACTGTTTGGTCTTCACTGACAGGTACAGAAGCTCATATGTCTCATCCAAACTGCATGCAGATATCCTTTGAAAACTTAACTCTTTTTGTCAGAGAGAGTCTCAGTTGACTCTCCATACAGTTTAAAATCATCCAGATTGAGGTATATCAAAAAACCTGCTTGCAGTGTGAAGCTGAGACTTGTTTTTTCCTCAGAGGATGACTAATGCTGAATCACAAACGATTAAAAACAGACAAGAAAGAGCTCTGCCTTGATTGTTGAAAACAGTACCCTGGCTATCTGAACAGTGAGATCACTCTTCCACATAGTCACAGAGGTATTTATAAAATAATTTGCCTTTCAATTCCTTGTTGTTCCTGATTCCCATTATATCAATCAGAAAATGGAATCAGATCAAAAGTTATCTTGTAGTTTAGGCACATTGTTTTAAATTTTGTCTTTTTTTTTCAGGAAAGAATAATTGACATAATAAACTTGCAAATCAATCATAGGAATTTTTATTTATTTTCTTTCAGTATGACAAATATCTATTCATTTTTGGTTGCGGATCTCATCTGAGAGAAGCAAGATGTTTCTATATCTTTGGGAGACATGTAATAGGTTGGAAAACTAATAAGTATGTGCATAGACTCTACTGTTCTGCTGTACATATGCAGCAGTAAGTTCTCCTTGTAAAATTCTACGAAAATATTTTTCTAGACACTAGTACAATAAAATATGCAAAGTATTATCTAGTCAAATATACTTACACTTGATGCTAGCAAGATTTTTGTTTTCTTGAAGGTGCATTTGACCTCCCTCATTCTTAAGTTTTCTGCTATTAAATATGTTGTACAAGATAAGAATCTTTAGTGACTCCTTATTCCTTATGTGCTCAACTGTTGTATCTGTTGATATTGACATTTCAGAGATGTCTTGGAATGACAATTTTTGACTAAAAATTTACTGGGGTTTTCTGTTTGCCTTCCATTATCAGGCCCCTTCATTTGAATGTCATGTATTTTCTTGTGTTTGCAATGTCGTACAGTGGTAATTGGTGTGAAGCTTGATTGACTGAAGCTTGATTGGCTTCCTTTACATTTTGCATTCTTATTATTTATGATTAGTAGTATTTATTATTCTTGATATTAATCATAGCACTTTCAAAACATTTGCCAGTCAGATTAATGGCCTTTCTTTCTAAAGTTCTAAACAGTTCACAAAACATCTAGAAGTTTCTGAGACACTTTAGAATATCTAGTTTTCCTAAGTCTCATTGCTTACCTGTGATTTCTATCAAGAGTTTTATACTATTTCTATACAAACCATCTTTGTACTTCTAGCTGAGAATCCATGATTTAACAGGGCATCAATAGGAAAAATATGGGATATATGAGATTGTTCTACTACATACTGCCCTTGAACAAAATCATATTTATATCTCAGAAATAACTCCAAGAAAGTTGTAATAAATAGGAAGTGCCTTTGCCAATGAAATGTTTGTTCTTAACCTTCAAATATGTTTCTTTTTCAGTCAACATTAAATAAACAGAGCTGAAAGGAAATAATATCTTTATGCGCTATATGTATATTAAAAAGTACAATGCCACCGATCATTGTAACCAAATTATTGATGTTGTTTCAGTGGTTAAATATGAAGCTGGTCATTTTCTAAAAAGAAATATTATATGGCTATATTTAACTTCTGTGTTTCCCTCTAATAAAAAATGTGCATAACAGCTGCACCATTCTCTTAAAAAAGTAAACACTAGCACATTTGCCATGTGGTTTAGTGACTTTTTATGACAGTTGAGAGCTATCATTCTTGATAACTCCAGGTTTACTCATTGATAAGTTAATGTTACAACTCTGATTAGCTTAACACTTGTTACTCATGTTGTAGAATAAGGTGGCCAATTTGTCAAAGAAGGTCAGTACTCCAGCAGGTATCAAAAAAGACTTAAAATTAGAGTGTTTTCCTGGGCTTGGCAATACACTTTTTTGGTCACTCATTGCTGTTGTCCACTAAGATGTTATTATGTTATGTGCCACTAAGAAAAATAAGTGATAAGAAAAACACTACTACAAGTACTATCCAAATAATATGAAGCACTGGGCTTACCTCAAGGAAATTTCACCTCAATGTGAAACTGTGTCCAGTTCTGGGCCCCTCAGTTCAGGAAGGATATTGAGGTGCTGGAGCAGGTCCAGAGGAGGGCAACTAGACTGGTGAAGGGACTCAAGCATAAGTCCTATGAGGAGAGGCTGAGGGAGCTGGGGCTGTTCAGCCTGGAGGAGGCTCAGGGGAGACCTCATCACTCTCTACAACTACCTGAAAGGAGATTGTAGCCAGGTGGGGGTTGGTCTCTCTTCCCAGGCAACTATCAGCAAGACAAGAAGGCATGGTCTCAAGTTGTGCCAGGGGAGGTTTAGTTTGGATATTAGGAAGAAATTCTTTACTGAGAGGGTAATCAGGCATTGGAATGGGCTGCCCAGGGAAGTGGTGGATTCTCCGTCCCTGGAGGTTTTTAAGATGAGACTGGAGGTGGCACTTAGTGCCATGGTCTAGTAACCATGGTGGTAGCGGATCAAGTGTTGGACTTGATGATCTCAGAGGTCCCTTCCAACCTGGCTGATTATATGATTCTATTTTGTTGATGTATTGATGTAGATTATAATTTGTCAGGAACATTCTATGCAGCAGAATTTTACTGGAAGAAAATGCCAATAATGAACATTATAAGAATATTTTTAAAAAATAATTAAAAACCCATTTCTTTGAAGTTTGTATTACATATGCATTTTTCCAAGATAATTAATTAAAAGGTCCACTATAATTTTGCAGTAGAAGTCTGCACGTTTTGGCCATCTTAGTTTCTTTATTACAATTTAGCAAGAGAAGCTCTCTGTGAAGATGAAAGCACAAATACATTGATCAGACCAAAGCTGAGATTTACTGCAGAAGCCCCAGAAGAGGACAACCGAAATAGTTAGCTATGATGCTAAAATAATGTTACAGCACCTTAGCTGGGAACTATGGGAATGGTGGCCAACACACCCATCACTTATATGTCAAAGAAAAATCACTGAGCCATTCTCAGCTCTCTGACAGTTAGTCCAGATCGCTGAGCTCCCATTTCAAAGTGGAGTTGAAAGGCTAAGGGAAACATTTCAGGCATACCCTTCTACATAGCATTTCCATCTAGATTGGCTGTTCAACATAGGTTTTTAAGTGACTTTTCTGAACTGCTAAACTCTTCCTGCTTGCTGAACAGCAAGACTAGGGACTAATTTTCTGCTCCTCATTCTATGTCAGGTCCAAAGTAATTTAAACATTGCATTGAAACATGCATAATTTTTATTATAATAAAATTTATATTTTCTATTATCATAAATATTTTCTCAGATCTCAGCTGCTATTTAAAGGATTCAGTCATAGCACCCCATAAATATGCACACATATTTCCTTAAGGGTCATATAGTGATCTCCAAGTTCATATCAGGGAAGAGTTATTTTCATGAACAGTTCCATGCAATTAAGTGCTTCCAGCCTAGCTCTGAAAAAGGGGTACAATAACTAACTCTTAGACTTCTCAAACAGAATTCAGTTTACCTGTCTTTAAAAGAATTGCCTTGGGACATGTTTCTGTATTGCAGACACTTTGTTCTCAAGAAACTTTAGATTTCATAGTGATGACTCTAATAATACTGAAAAAAGTACAATAGATGAAGATAACCACTTGGTAAAAAATAAGTATGAACAGAAAAGCATTATGAAAAAATGCAATCTCAGTGTGTAACTGGCAGGAGAGATCTGTTGCCTGAGCTGATGGACCCACTGTGCAGAGGTTTCGCCTGAGCTCATCTCTGATGCGTCAGGTCAAACGTGCTCACCACAGCGGCACTCTGCACATTTTGTGGTCCTGCTCTGGAAATCCCACTTATGTCGTGTCCAACCAGTTTTGTCAATTTCTTAAATAATTCACAAAGTTTCTGCTGCATTTCCATTAAACTCTCGTCTCTTGCCCACAGTCAGCATGCTCAACCTTTTAATTCTTCTTGTAAATTAGGTCCAAGATGAGCAGCTCATATTTTAACCCATTAACTGCTGGTGGAGTGGAAAACCTTAGCAACTTCTTAGAATGAACCTGAGACTATTCAGTATCACAGAACTGACAACATCAGTACTACCATTCTCTCAGCCTTGTGCTTTCTTAGGCAGTGATGATTGCAGCTAATTCTGCCAATTTGGGAAGCACTTTTATATTGTGATGACATTTTTTTTTGTTTACACAGAAAAATTGGTTTATTATTGCTTTATTTTCCTTGTTTTTAATATTTTTGTAATATTTCTTCCTCATATCTTACAGAATATATAATTAATGCTGAATATTAGTTTTACTGAATAGATCAGCAGTTTTTGTGCAAATTGAACTATAATGCTCTTTCTTCAGAAACCCGTGCTGGGGGAACTATAGCCTGCTAATGAGCACTGAGGGACCATTTGTTGCCTCCCAAGAAATTCAGGGCACTCTACTGTTTAAACTTGTGAGTATAATCTTCATAAAAGGTTATGAGCTGTTACATGTATTGTGGCCAATTAAACCTTAAAATAACCCTTTCAAAATCACTGGAATTATTCTATAGATGCATGTGTACCATTTAGATGATTCCCCACTTAAAATAAACATTTTAGTGTAATTTGTTCAAACTTCATTGAATTCACAGCACAAATATGCAATGGGACCTAGGGTCTTTCTTCTTTTTCTCCTTAACACATTGTTCAGTACTCACATCCACAACAGCCCTGATAGCATATTTCACACAGAATCACAGAGTCACAGAACGGGTCAGGTTGGAAGACCGCAGTGGGTCATCTGCTCCAACCTCCCTACTCAAGCAGGGCCATCCTAGAGTACACTGCACAGGATTGCATGCAGCCAATTCTCAATTTGAGGGAGACTCCACAGCCTCTCTGGGCAACTGTTTCAGAAACTATAAAAAAATTATTTACTGGCTTTCACAGAAAATATTTAAGAAGTTATCAGCCTAAGCATTAACATGTTCATCACTTCTGCTAAGGCACCTGAGCGGTCTATTTTGGCCAGACACCATCAATCAGAAGAGCCTCCACTGCTCCCTAGGACAGATCCACACTTGCCTTTTTCTACCAGCTCTCTTGAGAATGATGGTTTGACGGAATGATTTCCAACAAATCTGAATATCCTCTCTGTTTCTTTTTTCATTTAGTATTTTATACTTTTGTTACATAAAGTTTACACAGTTTGTTTTTAAATAGATTTTAAAAATTATCAGGAAAGAACCACTTCATTTAACTGAAGGACTGGGAATTCCAGCAGATAACCTGACTGGTCAAAAAAAGGAGTTTCCTGATGACCTGAACAACATAAAGTGAGCACAGAAAAAGGCAGAAGCAGGAATGGGTAAAGAAGAGGAAGAAGCATAGTAGTATTTTTGGATATTTAGGGACAATATTACTTCAAAATTAAGCTGAAGAAGATTGAAGGACAAGAAGAATAAAAGGAAGGGATTGTAAAGGTATGCTAGTTGTAAAAAGTAATCCAGGAAAAGGAGTCAACCTAATGAAAGACAGTATGAAAAAGGCTCAAATATTTTACTCCTTGGTTTTCACAAGCAAGTTGTACTCTCTAGTTGTATCTTTACTTCATAACAATTAAACACGTCTGTAAGGCAATCATTTGGGATGCAAAAGACTGAGGGCAGAGCCCCAGTTTCTTCCTGAATTACCTCCTTAACTTCCTGGACCACAGTTTCTGTGTCCCTTTCTTGTTCTCAGCTGAACAAACTGCACTGTTGTCTATTAATTGCCTTTATTGGCCATTCTTCTACTTATCAGCTAAAGAGGTGACCAGATAGGTACTGCAGACAGACAGGAGACATCAGTCAGTGGAAGACCAAGAGCGCAGGTGTCTTTTAAACAAGAACCTTCCCTTGAGGGAATAGCCAACCAAACCTGTTAGTTGTGGCAGTCAGTGAAGCTGTAAAAAGTAATTAAAAACTCATTTTTTAATAAGAGCAAACTCCAAAAATTAAAATACTCATGCCAATAATTGCATGAGTTCCAAAGAAACTTCAGACTGTTGTGCTGCGTATGGGGGAGAAAAGCTGTGGAAAAACAAACAAGCATAGAACCCAACCAAGAAAACTTCACCTAAAAAAGGAAACACATTATCTAATCACAGAGAAACTGCTGGACTCCATGAGGAGAAAATATCACAACGCACCTCCCACTGCATCACCTAATGAAAAGCAGAAGAATAAAAATGGGAAGAAGCTGCTCAAATCCCCAGTAGCTGTCTCTCCTGCCACAAACAAAAGTTTGGTTATTTTGCATATTTTACAACAAAAATTTGGTTTCTTTCTACAATATTTCAAGCAACATCTTTTTCCAAGGTAGACCCTATAGAGTTCACTGTAAAAAGAACTGATATCATTAGTTCATTGCTTCAGTGGGTATCTCAGTATATTATAAGCTGTTTGTCTTTGTATAGCTGGTGTTTCCTTTTTGAGTTAGAATCACAGAATATTGAGTTGGAAGGGACCCATAAGGATCATTGAGTCCAAATCTTAAGTGAATGTCCCCTACAGGGATCAAAACCATGACCTTCATGTTATTAGCACCCTGCTCTGAACAACTTAGCTTGTTGTTCCAAACATTTACTCTTTTCACTTTTATATGTGGTAAATAATTGTTCAAGACTGCTATTGACCTTCTGACATTGGTTATGCATCTTCCAGAATAATAAATCTGCTTCTGAATTCAGTCTCAGTCATTGCAGACCAACTGCATACAAGAGCAGTGCTGACACTCCAAGCTGTCATCTTACACCACTGGTCAACACTGAACAAAGAATCACACTGGGGTTTGCACCATAAGCCAAAGTGTCAATATTCAGTGGAGTGATGGTAGGTCATGTTGGCAAACTGTCCCTCGGGCTTCCTTATCCTTCACATTAAAGGGTGGCTCTTCAACAAAGCTTGTGGTGTACCTTAGGTTGAACTTTGGGTCAACTGTTTCATTAAAGATCTACAACTTTACCTACAGAATTTTTGGAGATAGATTTTTCTTCACTTTTATATGCTGTAGAATTACTTATACTAAATGAAAAATATATGTGCATGGTACACATATACATTATAAATATGATGGGATTTTTTTAATAATTCATGTCTCAAAATGCCTTTTCTACTCTGTTGCAGTCAGTTCAAATTTTCTATGAGTAAGGCTCTGCTTAGCAAGATTTTAACCAGAATAAATGTCAACTGCCACACTGTAACAGTTTTGTTTTATAAAATACTATTATTGACAGTCAGATAAGTCAACTTGGAACTTGATATACATGAATGTTCTCTATAGCTTTATCCCATCTTTATCAATGCATTTATATATACTACTATGTGTGCCGTTAGTCTTGTCTTTAATTTCATTTACTATTTAGATGAAAATAAAATGCATTCAGAAATATATTCTTTTTGATATATTATTTTGCTTATATTGCACATATTAAAGGAATAGAAGCCATGGTCCAACACTACCTTTCCTGGGTTTTGTGGCACTTAGACCTGGGACACGTTTCATTGCAGGAAACATTACAAAAATTATGCTTTGTCCTGTCAATATCCTGGATGAAGAAATTCTGCTAAAATTGCACATGCGTAATGACTAGAGTGTAGAGTAGGAAGTGAAAAGTCATGTTCCATAAATTAATTTTTTTATATAATTCACCAGTGAAATTCTTTATTATCTCATGATCTTTTTAAGTAACCTGTGTGCAAGTGTCAACCACTTGTGCAGTGAGTGTTTCAAGCAAGACACTAAACTGGTAACAGAATTCAGCAAATATTATTCTGTGGTCAGTATTTCTTCTTATGAAAAATAAGTCTAAAAATGAGAAATCTTACCCTCAAACCAAACTGCTCTTGCAATGTACCTCACAGGGACATCACACATTCTGCTCAGGGAGGAGCAGAGTGGGCGCAGTGCATGACACCCATAATCCAGGCAGCACAGGATTAGCATCTGGGGGAACAGACTGCCATTGCTGTGGAATTGTGGCTCCACCAGGATCTCTCCTGTTGCTTGGTATTCATTTGGAGCTACCTCCCTACCAGTGCAGAGGCTTTGCTGCAATGTTGCAGCCACTGCCTTCCATGTTAAGACTCCTGACACACAGTCTTTGTGTATTCCGTGGGTTGGATACACAATCTCTGTCCTTGAAAACTGGAGTAAAAAACAACAAGTGGGTTGCATTTCTCCTTTTATAAATGAGAGTATCTCAGTTATGTGTGCTTGTACAGAATAAAAGGTAAGGTAGAAAATTAGGGCAGATTTTCTCTTCAACATGTCTGAGTGTATTCCAGTGATTTCCTCATTTTCCACCGTTTTCCTGTCAATTAGGAAAATCAGATAAAGAAGAATTATTGTCTTATGTGTGCTGAGGAGAAAAATGAGTTTTTTGTTGCTTCCTGTTAAATGTACTGACCCTCATTTTTAGAAAATACAAGGTGAAAATTTAATTTCACTTGAAAGGAGGTGCTGGTGAAAGCCAGCCATACCAACACAGCTGTGTACTTCCTGCCCTGGCTGCATACCCAAAACCATGAAAGCTCTTTTTAATTGCTGGCCAGCCAGGACAGCTTTAGAGGAAATGAAGGGTCAGTGCAGATTAGTACTGAGAAAAATTGGCTAGCCTCTTATACATTTTGCAAATCTACTCAGAAAAGAAAAAGAATAGGCAGTGATGTACATAGTGATGCAATATGCTCCTAAAGCTATAGCTCTTTAACTAAAACTGCACATATTTCTGTTTATAGATCACGAACAACTCGAATAATTTAATTTCCTTACCAGAACCTTGGCATTTCCCATAATTATCCTCACTCCTAACATGGACTAGCAAGATTATGCAGTGAAGTTTTAACACTCCCTTTACCAGTCCTGTTTACACTAGTTAAGGATACTTCCCAAAGCTTATGTAATTATATCCTTCAGTGTTTCACTTATCGTTTTGTATTCTGGATTTTGAGTAAAGAGAATTTAAATGAATTGCTATAGGAATTTTGTAATTAAAATATTCTATTTAATTTCTGAAGTGTTAGATGATAAAGGAAAACTTATTAAAAATTATTTTAACAAGTAAGTATTATTTCAATATCTATTTTTGCTGCAAAATATGGTTGTTAACCCCAAGTCCAAATAAATTCAATAGTATTTTTTCAATTATATTGTCTGATTTCAAATCATCTGCCAAACCTGATGCTACACATCTATCCCCAATTTTAGAGCCTACTTCAAATTACCTCTCTGTTCCATGATCTCAGCTTCAAGCTGACCTGAATATTCTGTTACAATACATTGGGTTTAGCTGTGTTCCAGGAACTGGGGTAATTATAATTATAATTAAGTTTTACAGATAAGCAAATCAGATCACCATTTTTTCTTTTTTTTTTCTGATGCAAATAGTTTTTTATTCATAACAGAAAGGAATTAAAAAATATGCAATGGTCAAAATAGTACATTTTGTGTAAGAAAATTTTATGATGCTTTTATTGTAAAACACAAGTAAACATTCAGTTGAAACAATTCAACTCTGCCTGAAAATTAGTATTTAAAATATTTTTGTCATTAAAAACCTCCTTAAATTAAAATACAGCTTTAGCTTTGTTTTGCATTAGTGCTTACTGAGTACCTTATTCCTCTAGGTGATTTTGTTTTTAAAATATAGCTTAAGGCCTTCAGTATTAGGGCTGATGACACTCCTGCAAAAATCCTGTGATGGTTGTTTTATAATATTTGTTTTTTCCTCATTGCTATCAGCTACAGCTATGGAGAAAATATACAGTTCCTCAAGGTCTAGAGTGGCAAAGTTCTACAAAGCAAGAGAGGACCTACAACGTGCAAGAAAGCACATTGTGTTTTAGCTCTGTTATGTAAGAACTTACTCAATTTTCACTTACTTAACAAAGCTAAAATGCATTCATATAGTCTTTCCTCATAAATGGGATCCCAGGCTTTGCAGTGCAATGTTTAATTTATACTGATCTTAAAGTGTCTTCTGGCTTAATCTGCACCTGCACAATACAACCCACACTGATATGAAATAACATCAATGTTCATGAGAATTTCTTTACTCAAATATTTTAAAGTAAATTAGAGTAAAATATTAATCCACTTTTTTGGAATATTTTTGCAGGTTTTTGAGGAAGATTTTTTTCTGTTTTCTTTCTGAAAGCATTAGAGCAAATAGTAGTAATAATAATGTATATTATGTATAGACATATAGTATTATTTTTATTGTTTTAGTAGAAAGAACACATTCAGTTGATACAAAATTTTCACCTTGAGATTAGTTTTGCAGATATTTTTATTCCTACTAGCAGTATCCCATGAAAATATCAGTTTCAATGAGAAGTCTTTCTATGCAAAAAAAATCCAGTAAGATCCTTATAATTCTTTACTGAAAAACAGGCATAAGCAGCTTATTGTGGTTGACTATGGTCTTTTTGCCAGTTTTGCTCTTCTAAGCTGCAAAAAGGAAACTGCAGACTAAACTATACCAACTTTTTATTCTTGCTTGTGAGACATTTTTCTATCCCTGCAAAGATATTTTGTTCCTTATAAAGTAAGTAAAACTGGAATAGTTGGCTTCCACATTATTGAGAGACTTTAATTGTATTAGCTGCTGACAGGAGGATAATATTTTTAAGTAGCATAAAATCATCTCACTGATTGACAGAACACACATAAAGTAAAATGTAAGGAAAAAATCAAAGTAATTGCTTGAAATAAATAAAATAACATTCAAGCAATCTAAGAGGAAATTTTTTTCTGAGTTTCATCAAAGATACAGACACAAGTAGAATGCTAAAAAGAAAACACATAGCAAAGAAAGTGTTATGGAACATATTATAATGTGATTTTTTTTCATCCTATTCAGTCTCTTTATTTACAGTAGCAGAACTATCCCAAAGACTTCCTTTCTCAGGAATAGATGTATTTTAGTTTGCGTCAGTTTGTCTCACTTTGTCCTCACAGGTAGTAACGAGTACTACATGGCCAATAGCTTATAACCTTTGTTTCAGAAGCAGGTTTAGTTTCAATATAGTCTGAAATATGTGCCTTGTGCTCATAAGCATATCAGATGCCCAAAACTATGAGACTACCCTGAAATCATATTGTGCAGGAGTAATTTTGCTTTATGTATTTGCTTTTTCTTTTTTCTGGAAAGATATTTATATTTATATGAAAGCAAAACTAAAACATTATTATGACCACAAATCCATAGGTGACAAATAAAAAGTCGGGTGTCACCAGAGTAATAAAAATGGCAAGAGTTGAAAATTCTGATTTAAAGCAGTCGAAGGAGCAACATATTCTGTCATATTTAGTCAAGAAAAACTGAATCCAAGAACTGGATGCTTAAGAAGACTTCCCCCAGTCATTATTGTACAGTAATCCAAAGGCTATTTACAGCTGTCTCTGCTCAATAAATGCTGAAGCTGCATTTTCTATTCACAGCACTCAAGCTTACATTCAGAACAATCAGCTCAGCAGACAGAGTGGTGCAGGCTGCAACATCTTAGGAATGGCAGTATCCATGCTTTTCTTTAGTTCATCTTGCTTTCTGTACACAGAAAGGGCTGGATTCATACAAATGGACTTGTGCAGGTAATTTCCCAAGCAACATAGGAATAGTTTTTTGTTAGGGGAACACTTTAATTTATTGAAGATAATATGATTTGTGTATCTTCTTCGTCTGTCTTCATCTGTCTTTTGGCCTCATTTGCTATAACAGATGATGCTATACACTGACATAGTAAAATGCAAGATGGAGATTAGATTCATGATTAAGAGATTAACAGTTTGGTACAGAGAAATGATGTATAGTACTGTGAGGACATACTGACTCAGGCTGAATGACTACAGAGCCCCACACCAACTCATCATCTTTAAAATAACTTTTCAGCTTCTGGTTTTGAAGCTGGCTAAAATAAACCCACAGACCAGTGGAGATAAAAGGGAAGAGTATAACCTTAACTCAGCAAGAATATTTTCAATGTTTTTATAATAACCAGCTGAATGGAAGATAATCAGTACAAGTTAGCTGTTGTGGTTTTGCACTAATACAGATGATTCCTTGACCAAGAAAAAGGAGAACTTACCCTTAGTGTCCGAGGGACTCTGACCCTGAAAGAGTAATGAAACTTGAAATTTCAAGAGACTATTCCATTTATATAATTCCTAGTTTTTCTTGTTCTGGCTTAGATAAATAATACTTCTGCCTGTTTAGTTGCTTTTGGAAAGGGAAAGAATGACTAGGAGTTGTAGAAAAGGCCTATCCCATTCTCATAAATAAATACAAACAATTCTGTAAAGAGTAAGGATCGGTAGTTGCCACTACGTTACTGGAAGCTCACTGGACTGCTTGGAATTTAAGCACTTTTGAGAAAACTGTAGGTTAAAAGAAAGCAGCATCGTAGGTCTTGCTTATGTGACACTTCATGGCCATGAATGGAGAACTGGGATTAAAATGGTTTCCATACTGCGCCAGATTTAAAATAAATGGGAACATTTCAACGAATTGATTTGGAGTTGCCAATAACTCTCTCTAGTATATTCTGTTTTTGCAGTGTTATGTGTTTGAGTAATATCTTTTCCAGCACAGGTTTTACTCTGACTTTATCCTCCTTGATCCTTCCACACACCATATTGATTTGCATGGCTTTTACAACCTCTGGCCCCTGGTGGTCTAGTGGTTAGGGTGCAGGACTCTCACCGCTGCGACCCAGGTTCGATTCCCAGCCCCCCGGGCAGATGGAGCTCATCAGCCCTGTAAGGCAATCCATCTAAGAGAAGGTCACTCTAAACAAACCTACGTCCTGAGACCTTCACTGCCACTGTCCAAGCTTGCTCAGCCCCGGCAGATGGACCTCAGGATTAAAGGGTGGGCTCAGTTCAGCGCACGCTGTGTCTCACCTAAAAAAAAAACCAACTGCACAGGCTCAAAGGGTTAATGACCTTTCCCAAATCTTCGCTCGCGAAGACTGGCCATTATTATTCACACTGCTGTTTTTATGCATGTAGTTACCCTACATTAGTTACCTTCGAATTAGTTTCTCTCCTGCATTTTACCTTGTAGCCACAACGTTATCATTTACCTTTTTGATTAGTTTTGGACACGCTGTTCATAGGAATACCTTCACTCCAAATAAATAAATATTTTAGATTCTGCATTTCCTTATTTACCATTTTATTTTAAGATATTTTCAGAAGTTAGTTATTTTTTCATATATTCTCTCAATTCACAAGGCCTCGCAACTGGCACAACTGGATGCGAAAAGGAAAGCTATTTGACTTCTAACAAAATGTTACATGTCTTTTTACTTTATGTTAGGATAGGTCACAAATTTTTGAGGAAATACTTTTTATATGTGTGCTCTTAAAAATTGTGACTATATTTATTGTGGTTTTTCATAAAACATCCTACTGTTTCTGCTTTCATAACTATCTTTGAGTGCCTTACTTGGAAGATGCTTGACACTTTTACTTCAAGGTGTGGATATACTTGATGGGCACCATTCCTAGGCATGGGATGAGTGAGATTCATTTTCAGATTAAGATAACCACATATGTGTTGAAATGTGAACAGGGCACATACTGTTGCCATGTCCTATCTTGACCAATTGTACTATGGCAAGAGAATATTGTATGACATGTAGGCAGCAGTCACCTGGAGTATGGGAGGGTGTCTCAGAGAAGGCTGCTGTGCTAATGTCACAGTATTATTTCCAATTCTTTGATATGTGTTTTTTTTATGTTTCTTTTGTAGTACTTGATTTTATTTTGTTTCAGGGGTTATATTTGAATTTGTTTGTTAGCAGCTCATACTATACTAGCAGAGATTATAAGACATTGCTTTTCACAAACATCTGTTTCATTAGAGAAAAACATTGTTCTTTGCTTCTGCAATTTCACCTATTCCTGTACCATTTCTATGAATAAACTGGTAATATAGTAATATCTGTATATGGATGCTACACAAGAAAGAGTTTGTGTTTCCAGAATTCTCATCTATTACACATTTTCTTTTTGCAAACCTGTGGGTCACTGTTGGTCAGTAGGTGTCATGTTTTGAGAGCTCCAAAATCCAATTCCCTAGTCCAAGCCCCCTCCCACATCTCAACCTAGTGTGAGATGGATTTCCAGACACCACACGAGACTCAGAATGGGGGAAAGGGAATATATATTACAATGACTGTACAAAATAAATACTACAATACATTATATACAATCTTAATTATCTCTACCATGACATAAAAGTATTTACAATGGATCAAATCTCCCCTCCAAATAAAAGTCCAGGAGGGAAGATGGAAAGATCCTTTCCACTCTCAGAGCAACAATGTCTCTAAGGCAGCAGGTTCTCTGTCTCTCTCTCTTCCATGCAGCAGCTGTAGCTGGATCTCTGCCAGTACACACGAGGGGGTATCCAAGCCCTCCTGGCCCATCGTCTAAAGCGAGGGTCTTCTCTTACGTGGACTGCGTCCACCCAGACAACGCTCGCGTCACCACGTCATACCACAAAGCACTGGGGTCTTCATGACGGTCTGTATCTTCAGGGGAATCAAATTCCCTTTCCAGAGCTCTGTGCTCTGTCTCAACCAGCGGGGGGGCCAAGGTCACCCTCTCCACATTCCTTCTGAGCTTTTCAGCTCCTTTCTGCAGTGCTGTAGCACTCCGCCACTCTTTCAAGTAAGAGTCCATCATCCTCCTCTTTTCTAGGAGGGGTCTTCAAAGAGGTTTGGGGTCTTTTGGTTCAGTTCTTACCCCAAAAACTCTGTTTGTAGAGCTTGTTCTGCTCTCTCTGCTGCTGCTGGCTCTCTCTCTCTAGGCTCTCTCAGACAACTCTGTCTTCCTTGGCTGCATGCTGTTTGCTGCTCCTTATCTATTCTGGCTCTCTGCCACCGCTCTCTGGACGCTGATCCTGCTGCTTCTCTCTCTGCCCACTCACAGTGGAGAAAACTCCTTCAGCTTTCTAGCTACAGGTACTTAGCACAGTTTTACACTGTTCCAAGTCCCTGTAGCCCCCAGTCAGGGGCTGGGGGGGGCCTAAGCCCCCCAGGGGGGGCTCCTGCCCCTCTGCTCGTGGCTCTACAACATGGCTACTTCTTCTACAACAACTACAACTACCTTCTCTTCTGTTCTGCTTGTGATATGTTTATATTTTGCAAAAACACTCATTGGTAAAAACCTCAAGGGTCACCACCTCTTGGGGTTTTACCATTTTATAACTTCAGGGGGAAAACTGTTTCCCACCACCACAGTAGGCCACCTTGTCTGCATCTATGGTGGACTTGAAAAACCTTCTACTCCTTTTAACCTAATTTTTCCTTTCATTTTCATACATGAATTGGAAATAAACTTGTCATCTTCTTTCTTATATCTATATTTTCATTGCATTGATGCTGATATAGGACACTGTCATTCTTTTATTAGCTCCAAGAAGCTGTTTGGGATTTTTGGGATTTGGGGGTTTAGGTTGGGGTTTTTTGATGTGAGATTTTTTTCTATGAAACACAAAGTATGAAAACAAATGGTTACTGTAATAACAATATTAAAATTTTAAATCCAGTGACCAGAGAATTTTCTTAGCAGATGTGCTGCTGTAGCTGGGATTTTGATTAACTCTCTGTTTTTTCAATTCATCTGCCTTCATATTTCAGAAAAATAATTTGCAAGGTTCTATTGGCTCCCCCCACAGTGTCCATGAACACTGTCCATGAGAAAATTATTCTCTGCTTGATTTTCAGCCGTGTTTTTTTTACCCCTCAGATGAAAGCTTCATACACAACAGAATGGCAGATAGACCATGTGGCAGAGAGCTAATGACTCATAATGACAGACCCATAAACAAGCTAATGTTTGCTAGAGATGGGTTTTTTTTCGTCCAGCGCACCCTACCAGAGCCATGCTCTTTTTTTGCCCTTTTTACTTTGTTGGGATGATTAGCAGAAAGTAGAAGAAAGGTACTTTCACAGTGATTTAGTTTTTGAAATGTGTCCTTCAATTTTAAATGAACATAATATCTGGTATATTTGATCCAGAAAACAAAACTGTGCTTTTGAGGTGTGAAGCCTCCCCTCCATCTGGAGTTTTGGTTGATGATGGAATAAAGCAGCAGGAGAAATGGATCTCAGCCCTGCACAAACATATCAGTGGCAACCCCAGACTCCCTTTGAGTCTCTTTTGGAAGGCAGAACAGAGCTGCGAGCACACCTCACAGATGTTGCACAAGTATACATTGTAGAATGAACTGTGGATAACAAGTCCAGGAAATTCATGGACTTATAGATACACTGCACCAGCACTGTCCTGCACAGTTGACCAAAGAACTGTTGAATATGTTTGTTTTCCATGTATTGATGATATTATTGTATAACATGCAGTATTAAATACTTTGTGGCTGAGTGATATGGTTTGAAGCTGGCTCCCTGCCAAGTCTCCAAACCTTACCACAAGAAGTCCTCCCCGCAACAAACATCAGGGAGAAAAGGGAAAAAAACAACCAAGAAAACAGAAACAAGAGAGAGACAGCTAAAGTGATATATATAAATATATTTACACTTATATTACAGTTATATACAATTGAAATATATATACAATTTCACAAGGAAAAGGGAAAGGGAAGGGGGAAGGGAAAAAAGGAACAAAACCAAAATAAAATATATATATCCCAATCAATAGCCCAAGATCTAGCAACTAAAAGAATTAGCAAAGAATATCTTACTACTCTCCTTGGGACAACAGAGAGTCACGCTGGAGTGACTGCCAGCAACCTCCGTCTCCCAAGGTCGACAAGGCCTTACCAGGCCTCACTCCTCAACCCGACAGACTCAACAGCAGGGAACCTGCACCTCCAAAGCCGCCGGAAGGAAAGAGAGCGAAGGCCTTTCCTCCTTTCTTCTTATAGCCTGGCTTATGTAAAAATCGTAGGGAATACTGGGTAAATCTGGGCCCTTCCTTGGTTACAAACTCGTCACCAAGGAAGGTCTAGACTAAACTACCACACTGAGTGGCAGACAGGAAGGCCACCTATTTGCTTTGTTCTGCCTGCTACAATCTGAAGTCCTCAGGAGGAAGAAAATATTGCACCTCCTTAGAGCGTGATCGCTTCGGTACAAGAAAAACAGGCACTTGAAAGCAGCACTAGAGGAAAAATTATACCATATCCAGGTAGAATCATTAGCAAAAGAGATTTTTTTTTTTTAATTAGTCTCCTCAGTAGAAATTATTATTCTGCCTTTAAAATCTTACTTTATCCTTCTGTGTTTGTGTGCTAGTAAAACATAAACTTAGATATTGAGAATACAATTTTGTTAGTTTTAGTGTGTTCTCTTTAATAAATAGCTGCAGATATATCCATCTCAAATCTTTGGCTCATTCAAGGTACTCTCAAAGAAAGTTGTCGGGGTACTGACAGCGAAGAAACTTTTAATCTGTGATATTGGGACTTTTTTTTTTCTGATTAAGAAAAGCATTTGTTACTGATAACTGTATCATTGGGCTTTCAAGCCATGTTTTTTCCTTCAGTAAAGCTAATATCAGCAGCTTTCCATCATTCAGATGAACAGATGGAAATTTGAGGAATGACTTTTGCAAATAAAACCCTCACTAAATTAATAGTGTTGAGACTTACCATCAAGTAATATAAATTAATGAGATTTTAGGTGAAAACATCCACGATCATACAAAAATATGACACAATAAACAGACCAAAATGGCACAAAGGATTAATATAACTGTGTCCAAATACCCTTTTATCTCTTTGAACTAGAGGTATTATACAATACACAACCAGTTTTTCAATTCTTTATATGTGGAGTATACAAGGGAGAGCCAGATGCTTTATCATGTTCTTTTGCTGAGAGCCAAAGCTTTACAGAATTAAGCATTCAATGTCATGAAAATAACATTTGAGCTACTTTTTTATTTTTTCTATTTTTTTTTTCTGAATGGTGCACTTGATCCCATCTAAAAAGTATCCTTTCCCTCTTCCTTCATTGGTGTTATGACAGCAAATAAAAGATGCCGAACCTCCTAGAAAAGCCATGAAGTTGAAAATGTGCTAAGCTAGTGAAAAAAGAAAAACACAATTTGGAGAAATAAGGAATTTGAATCAGGGCTACAGACAAGGAGAAAGAAAGAACATAGTTCCTTACAAAGTATGAAGGGAAGTCAAGTTTATTGGAGATGAATGTGAAGACAGTAGAGGAAGAGGGAGGAGTTGTATGGGGTATAGAAGAAGACCATAGTAGAAAAGGGAAGAGGAAATAATCTGTGGGTAGAAATGAAAGATGGAAAAATCAGCAGAAGGAGGAGACAAATATCCTAAAATCTAAACCCAAAATTGTAATTCAGACATAGAACATGAGTAAAAGAGCAGGTTTAGTAAACAACAGCCACTGAAGGGGAAGCAAATGTTCCAAAACATTTGGAGGTCAAAAGACAAGAGGGAACAAAACAGAATGTGGTAATGTTAGGCATATGATGGCCATTTTTAGAGACATCAAGCATGAAGAGGGATAGGAAGGATGTAGATATGGGGATGAGGTTCTGAGTTGATATAGAAAGTTCACCACACAAGCTTGCACTATCTCAACCTGACATGGATGGGGAAAAAGAGGACAATTTGTAGAACATATGCAGGAAGTGCCCTGCTGCTCTCTCAGTTACCACTGTGAGTCCATACAACTCAGAAGACAAAAAAACCTATTCCACCATAATTTCTACCAGAGCACATTCCTAACTCCAAGAGGACATTTCATGGTTGAATGGCCTTATTTGCCTTAGAAAACCAATATAGAAGTCAATAAACACAGTAAGAGTTTTTCTGCCAGTGATGGACAGATTTTTTCTTAGTGTCACTTTGTGTTTATAAAAGAATAGGAGACATTAGGCCTCTGTCTACTTGTTTTTCTGTAAAAAGGAAAACAGTGTTCTTGAAAAGGACATATTAGAATACCACGTTTGAACTTCCTTCTGTATTTTAAAGTAAGTATTTACAGCCCTCAGTCTTCTACCTTCCCTACTTCTGCCACTTTCTGCTCCATCATATAAACATTTTAACAATGTACATTGACATTCAAAAAAATGTGGCTTTCCTGTTGCTCTTTAATTTACACAGAACAGACTGGGACAGGCATTCAACTACAGCACACATTCTCACGCAGTTTTCTTTCCTACCAACAATCTACATGTGCATGGAAATCACACAAATCAAACCCTCAAGAAACCAGAGAGCTGTCCTTGGAGGTGGTAGTGGTATTCTTTCCCAGGGTTTACTTGTTTAGTGCCAATGTCTGTGTGTCTGGCTGTACCTATATAAAAGGTAACATATCATAGCCTCTATGGTATCTTTTAAGGGAGAATTAGCATAGCTCTGGCACAGTATTGTCTACAAATCAACACACTGTGAGACTAAATATCATGTTGTATTATTTTGATCTCTCTGTACAGTCTAGAAAAATAGGCACCAAATAATGTGCTTAAATGTAAAATATTAATGATTTATCCTCACCTTATTTAAAACTCCTTTTGCACAGTGGCTCAGGTGAAACAGCGTAAAATCAGACCTAAATAGTATGTGTTCAGCATGTAGACAGGTAAGAGCCACCCACATTTCCCTACTGAAGTCCTGAATAAAAATGCTTTGTGCCACCAAGTTAAACACACAATATTAAATAAAGACAGAAGTGAAATTTAGACACATACAGATATTCAAATTCTGCTTGCTATTACCTGAAAATCTGAATTACTGTGACTAAGGAAACAGTCCCATAGTTTTCCATTTATGAGCATAAAACTACTTTAGCAAATCAGTTGCTTATTCAAAATTTAAGGCCTCTGAGGCAGCAGGGGCTTGTGCACCTGGGGAGGCAGTTCTGTGGGATATTAGTCAAGTCTATTACTACCTGTGATACTAGCATTATGTGGACTGAGACAGGGACACTGCCTTATCTATACTTTTGGTATATGCATCTATATGTCTAGTAAACAGAGATGAGAGGAACCTGCTTTCTCCCATAGAATAATAGGATTTGAAAAATATACAGAACAAAACTTTCTAAGGAACAGAAAGTTCAGACTTTCTAGCACTGTTTTCCTTTTGAACATTCATGTGCTGACATTCTTGACCTGTATGTATAGGTGAATGACCCATACATATAGACTTTTCAGATAGAGAAGCATTTGGGTTTTCTTATTTCCTAAGCATGTATTAGCGAGTCCTAAAGCACATCATGTGTTAGTTTGAGCACAGTCACTTTGTAAGTACTATTAAGGCTATTATCTCTAAGTTATACGATAAAAGATGAAAAAAGTCAAACACACACAAAAGAACAAACACAAACCCCTCAGTGGATTTAGATTATCTCTTCAAAAAACAATTGAAGTCTTTGAGTTAAGTCTCAGGAACTGAAGCCTGATATTCCAATACCATTTGGGGCAAAACTTTGTCTAGTTCAAGGATAAAAGAGCTCATTAGAACACATGGAAGTTTTCCATTGGTTTTAATTGGCTTTGGATTGGATCCAAGGAATGAATTTTGTTGTCCTGGGCTATTCATGTGCAGCTGTTCACAAATGTTAAATTCAGTTAAAAAAGCTTTGCCTAAAGAAGGATATTATGGAATCCAACCCAAAGCCAAAACTCAAACAATTCCTTTGTTTATTTTTGTCTCTGTAACTGTCACTGTTATTCTTTTTCTTTTTCACATCTTATTGACTTTACGTTTATAGCAGAGCTCAGGCAAAATAGATGCAGTCCATTATAAAATATGAGGTTTCAGCATTTGTTTTCTTCTACTCTGGAGCAAAAGACTTCTGGACCTTTTTAAATTTTTTGTGGGAAGGGGGATTGAGTCTGTCTCAGAGATGCTACTAACTTCATAGCTGTCCCTAAAACTGAACAAAGATCTGAACCTGCATTTTTTTGTAAACGACTCACTAAATGGCTATTTTTAGAAGATTTTGTTCTTGATCAGAAGTCTTATATTTGACTTTAGAAGCCTGATGAAAGAATATATCAACACCAATAGTTTTCCAAGAAATGTTCCTATTTCAATCAACTGTAATTTCCAGTTTCATCCAGCATGGGAAAGAAAAACGAGGGTTTTCCCACAAGATGTGGTGTGGAAGTAAAGAAGGTTTTGCTAGAGGTAAAATGTAAGAAGTATTGCATTAGGTAGGTTTTTATTTGCATTTTTGAAGACCAAGATCTCGCCAGTAAAACCAAGACTTTAATAGTACTCCATACTTCAAAGCAGTGAGGCTTTGAAAGAATATGAAAAGTTATTTTATATTCTTCCTTTGCTCTTCTAATAAAATCTATAGTCATACAGCAAGGTATTTCAGTCTCGAAATGCTTGCCTAAATTTTTTATGAACTTTTCTACTCATGCAACCTCAATGGCAACATTCTTGTTGTCTTATTGC
This sequence comes from Lepidothrix coronata, assembly GCF_001604755.1. Taxonomy (NCBI): domain Eukaryota; kingdom Metazoa; phylum Chordata; class Aves; order Passeriformes; family Pipridae; genus Lepidothrix; species Lepidothrix coronata. The sequence goes on from NW_016690243.1 coordinate 3,827,738, forward strand.
TTTACTTTTGGAAACCTCCCTGTCACCTTAGTTTTGCCTTTCTGTAGTTTAGCCCTACAACTTTTGCCCACGTTTGTCATTCTTTAAATATACCTCCATTGCTTTTCAACTAAAGGATAAATTTTTTTCTTTTCCCTAAAGGATAAATTTTAGGTTCTGAATGCTTCTTCTTTGTATATTGACTTGTCAGATGACTGATCTTTTCACAGTTTTTGGCTCTAACTATGCTTGTTCCTTCTCTTTCTGCTTATCATTACCTTTTCACTGTGAAGGCTGGTCACTCTATATAGTATTCCAGGAATGCCTTAGCAGTGCTGAAAGTAGATGTCTTCAAACACATCTAATCTCTCAGTCAGTATTATTCTTTAGATTATTCTTCTTGACGCCATTATATGCTAAACCCCTAAGGACCAAATCCTTAGCTGGTGCAAAACAGATATCAAAATGAGTGTAGCTTTACCGATTACACTAACTGTAGTACTATCTCTGTGACACTGACATTTGGCTGAATAGTTGAAAGCCCAGTATTCATAAGTAATGGAAAATTGAATCTAAGCATATGAGCTCAGTCGTGAGCATGCAGAATTGTATTATCAATATTTTTTTATCTTCTGAGGGGCTGACCCTCAGCTAACAGAAAGTGTGCAATGTAGAGAATTTCAGGCTTTCACATGATTGTTCATTGAAAATTTTTACCTGTGAAATGTCCGGAGTCAAGGGGATATATGTTGATGGGACACATTAAGATGCTGATTAGTAACTCTGCTATGAAGGTGACTGGAGAAGCTGCAAATATTCACAGCTTTGAGAATCAAGATAGATAGGATTACAACACAAAGGCATATTCTGCTCAGGAGGAAGATGGCAAAAGAATGAAGTAACGAGTTTTTGAAGCTTTTGTGCTAGAAACAAGGTACGAAGTGACTTAATTTCAAGAAATTTAAACCCACTCCAGAACATTATATTTTGAGCTGAGCAAGTCTTTTACTCTCTACATATTGCAACCTTTCAAAGGGCAGAAGCTAAAAGGAACACAATTGAGAACATCCATTTTTTTCATTACAGCTGTAGCACTATCACAAGGCATATTGTGGGTGACAGACAAAAAATTAATACCATTTGTACAGCATGGATGTTCACATTCCTGCAGTCAGCCTCTGTCTCTGTCTCTTATGCCTGATTAGAAAAATCTCTTCAATACATCACCTTCTAAACTTCATAACCATGCAGAAATTGTCACTAAAAATGTCAACAGCCCTTTCTTTCATTACTCTAAAAAACAAATGAAAAATAAGAAGGAAAATACTTCATGCTTTCTTTGAATTGCTGACACAGTGTAACAAAGACTATTCAAGCAGTGTAGCCAAATGCATGATACGGAGAAAAATAAAGCAGGAGCAAGCCTAGGTACTGACTGGATTTTGCATCTTATGACTGACGGCTTTCTCACAATAGTAATCGCTCAGTTTGTTGTCTCTTGTTTTTGAATAAATCACTCATAATAATATGAAATAGATGTTCAAGTAATACCTTGAAAATGTTCGTATTTAAAATGTCTAGACTTTTTCAACAGTGACTGCAATGGTTAGAAATAAACTGCATATTAGAAACTCATAAATTCCAAAAGTTGTAAATCAGTGTGAGAATGAGAATGAGTTCATTCACTGTGGAATAATTATCAATATAGTTTTTCTTTCTAGGTGATTATTTTGCCTAAGGCTTTTTAACTAACAAAGAGCTAAAAGCTTCAAGCTGGAAATTTGGTTATCCTTGAATGAATATGATGGGATCTAAAGATACCTTTCAAACAAAATCCACAAAAAAACTCCCAGACCACTTGAAGCACTCATAATCTGTCTTCAGAATTCAGTATTCTTGGCACTCTCCTGAATCCTCATAAAAAAATTAAATAAGATGGCCAAATTTCAAGTTGTAGGAGCACAACCACTAGAACTACCATATTGCTATTCTACAAAACTTTAGTCGCAGGCTACTGCAACACTTTGAGATTTTTAGAACCACTAGTGTTGGATTCCAAAATTTGGATATGAGAAAAAGAAAACTGCTAGGTTTAAACAAAAGCCTTGGGTGTCAGAAACTGGGAAAAAACCTCCATCTAGAGTCCAGACAAAGATCCATTGATGTCATGAGTTTGGAATGTCCTGCCCAAGTCCAGAGAAACCATGCCCTGATCTCATCAAATCTGTGCAGAAGACCTTCTCTCTCCCTTTGTGTTCCCTGAATCTTTGCATTCTGTAGACCTGAATACCTGTTCCCCCCGTAAAATCCCCTAAGATAAAATGGGTAATTACCATGAGGTAATTGTTAAAACCCAAAATTGTGTAAGTCAGGTTTTTCCCTTATGTCATCCCCTGAAACCCCCTGTTTGTAATAAACCCCCTGCTCAATATGTAGATCCTAAACCCTTTAAATATGAACTTGTGAGTCCAATAAAGCATTCCAGTTTTCTGCCTCCGCTGGGATCATTGTAGTTATTGACTAGCTACACACTAGGGCTTATTAGCAGTAATGGAGTGTCTGTCTTTCTAGTTTCCATGGATTCCAGAATGCAGAGGCAATAGAGGCATTATTCAAAGGAGAGTGAGTTGTGAGCTCTTGACTGCCCTGGAGAGGGTGGTTCTATGTAGAAGTAGCTGAGTGTCCAACTCGCTCTATCTGTGCTCCTGAGCTCAGATGTGCCAGAACTGATTGGTTTTACAACCAACAAGTAACTCATCCCATGGCAGTTCAAATTTTAGGAGACAAAACTGCTTTCAACATTTTTAATTCTAACACAAAGAGATTGTAATGAATTTTTCTCTATACTTTGCAAAAGGGAAGTGGTGGGGAGGTACTACGAGTTCTTGAAACTCAGATATTGAACTTTCGCCCATGCTTAGACTTCAACTTTCTGTTGAATGAACCTACCTGTAATCTGACAGTTCAGTGAAATTTATTGAAAAAACAAGCCTTTATCAAAAGGAGACATATGATCACCCCAGTGTATTTGAGTACTAATTGGATAAATCCCTTTGAAACTAAATTAGCATTACCTTATTGGTTTCATCCCTCTCATCACCAATAGTGATGATGACTCCTTCACAGCTAAGGTAAACCAGAAACAATTGTGTTTACACCTTCAAAATAATTAAACATTAAGCCACGCTGAGGGAACAAAACAGTCTTTCTTTTTTCATTAAGGATCTTTGAAAGAAAAACAATATTTTGATTTAAAATAATTTGGTTTACTCATTGATTGATAGAATTTTCTTTACAGTCTGAAAGCGATTCCAGCACCACTGCAGGATACATTGTGAATGATCAGTGGTGGATACATTTGTCTCCAGTTATCTGTTTTCGGCTCAGACTGTTCTGCCTTGACTTACTCTGTAGTAGGACTTAGTCTTTCCCTTCATTCCTCAGTAAGAAAAGATGCATGACAATCAGACCTACAAACTCACATCATCCTGTGGACATTCAATCAGTTATAGTGAGGATTTGTGCTTCTTCTGCCCTGATAGCTGTGTCTATATGGTTTTCATTTAATATAGATATACTAGAGGAAAATAATTCTAAAATTCACTGGATCTTTCTCATATTTTTCTTTTCAGAGAAAACTTGAATGCCTAAAAACATAACAGTCTTTTAGTTCTGGGGAAAACCAAACCTCTGTCTTACACTGATGACACTCATTAGGAGAAAACCATTACATTGGTCATTGTTCAGCAAATGACTTTTCACTGTCTCCTTCTTAAGGATCCTGCATATAATCTTTTATTTCTTCATTAAAATGATACCATCTCCTCTCCTAAGTGTGACCTGTTTCAATCTTGCGGATGTTGCTAGTATTGATCTGTACCTGTCTCGGAGATAATAAGCCTTTTGCAACCAAACCTGTGAGATTCTGAAAGCTCCCTGTGCAGTGTGATCTTCAGCTGGAGTTAAGTGGGTTTTTCCTGTGCTTCAGTTTCTCCCAATTGTTTTTGTCAATTGCTGCTTTAAGATATTTTCAGTTCTTCTAAGAAGTGCCTTTAGTTTATTGGTACTTTATTCCTAATTATATGACCAAGCTGTATACCTTTTCTTTTAAAGCACATTTATTGGCATCCTGTTAGGAAGTACGTTGATATTTATACGTAAATTGTTTGGTTTAATGTATGACCTGGCCTTGACTCCTGTTATCTAGAAGAAATATTGATTCTTTCTGAATCCCATTTTACTCTGCAGTCTTCAGATACAAGCTTGTTAACTGCCCCATATCTTAGATCAACAATTTTGACATAGTTTGCCTAGGGGAAAAAGGAGGGTGTTGCAAATCCCATGTGTTGAATATTGTGCCTTTGTAGCTTACAGAAGCCATGATAGTAATACTAGCTATTTCTGAATTGCTACAAAAATAGCTCGATTCACCGATTTACATTGAGTTGTGTAAAGAAAACAAAATAACACAAAAAAACCAAAGCAAATCTCTGGATTACTTTCGTTAATTGCAATATGCTTCCTTTTATTGTTACTTCATTATGTATTTAAGATCATGCCTACAATCAAACAACAGCAGAAGTACTTTAGTACTTCTGTCTAAATCAAAGTTATTTCAGATTTTGCACTACAGTCGTTCAGTTTGAGCTCTGATGGTTGCCCAGTAGGACCTGTAAGGGTATGCAGAATCTGTAAAGATGTAGAAGGTGAGCATCTGCTTTGCTAAGATTATCTGATGGAGGACTTTTTCTATGCAAATTCAGATGATAATAATTAAACGGCACAGACTTGACAGACAAACATAATCAAGACAAGCCCAAATCAAAAACTCATTAGTCACACTAAATTAATGATGGGCTATCAAGAAACGGCAAGCAAATTGAGGATTTGTGACCAATAAGGTTGGAAACTTGAGGGGCTGGGATACTGGAGGTTGGAGGCTGGTGTTCAGTGGGACTAATCAAATGAAAGAATGAAAATGATAAAAAGTCCTACATCTGGGTATTGGCAATCCCAGGCAGACCTACAGGTTGGATGGAGAGTGAGAAAAGCCCTGCGGAGAAGGACTTTGGGGTGATGGTTGACATAAAACTCAACATGAGCTGGCAGTGTGCACTTACAGCCTAGAAGGCCAACTGAATCCTGGACTGTATCAAAAGGAGCATGGCCAGCAGGTCAAAGGAGGTGATTCTCCCCTCTCTACTGTGTTCTTGTGAGATCCCCCACCTAGAATTCTGAATACAGTTATGGTGCCCCCAACATAAGAAGGACGTGGAAGTGTGGGAGCAACTCTAAAGGAGGGCCATGAGGTTGATAAGGGGATTAGAGCACCTTCCATATGAAGACAGACTGAGAAAATTGAGACTGTTCAGCCTGGAGAAGAGAAGGCTGCATGGACACCTTGTAGCAACCTCCTGGTATCAGAAGGAGTTCTACAGGAAAGCCAGAGAGAGACTCTTCATCAGGAGCTATGGTGACAGGACAAGGGAGGATGGCTTCAAACTGAGTTTAGATTAGACGTTAGGAAGAAATTCTTTACTGTGAGGGTGGTGAGGCACTGGAACAGGTTGCCTAGAGAAGTCATGGGTGAATCAATCCTATTCAAGGCCAGGTTGGACAGGGCTTTGAGAAACCTGGTCTAGCAAGAAGTGTCCCTGCCCATGGCAAGGAGGTTGGAACTAGGTGATCTTTAAGGTTCCTTCCAATCCAAACCATTCCATGATTCTATAATGTGCAGGGGAAGGTAACTGGGGAGGAACAAAGGAGGAATTGACAGAAAAGGGTTTTTGAAAAGTCCCTTTACATGTAAAAGAGGATCAGTCAGTATGCTTGTTGGACTGTGTCCTGTGGCAGATCACCATAGTCTGTCCTCTTCTACTAAATATATTAATCTTTGTAATCTCACTTTTTATTCCGTATGTGTGGGTACTGCAAGGACTAGCAACACCTACCAGGGGAATCTACGTGAGAGAACTGTGTGCCTGCAGCTGGAGTCACCACAGATTGGTGGTGTCAGCTGCAGGAGAGAGTGGGGTCTCACGTCAGCAATTGAAGTGTGTAAGGGTCTTGTCCCCAGACACTGAGACAGGACTGGCATGTATCCTGTAAACTACGTTGGGTGAATGAGGTCAACCATTGCTAATGCTAGTGTTAGCAATGAATTGCAAAACTTTTTGAATTTGTGGACTTGTTTCACATGTCTGAATTTCCTATTTTAATGTAATTTTAATATTATAATAAAAATAAAGTACTATAAAATTGTCAGTCTTACATGTGTTTTAAAAATATACATATGTTATATAATGACATTCAAGGATGCATAGAGGTCTTGATTTGTAAGAGGTTTCTCTTGAATTATAATTATTGTGATGCTTTCTTGAATATGGCAATTTATTTTTAGTGCATTGATCCTAGAAAAGCATGGTAAGATCTATGCAGTTTCCGGATGATTGTCATTTCAGTGATGGAGGAAAAAGAGTAATAGGTAAATTTTCTCTAAAAATGCCGCTTAACAAGAAGACATCACCCTCTGTGAAAATATACCTGTCCAGGAGAGGATAAGCAAGAAGGGAGGAAAAACTGCAAATCCTCTGTTATCCATTACCTGTTTCTATTGTGTCTTCTTGGCTCTTTGCAAGAATTAAATACCATTTAGTGTCTTCTAGTTTCTTTTCCTCAACCAGGAAGTCATGAAGAATCAAACACGGTTGTCTAAATTGATATTACTTTGTTCTTATTTTCAGCTATTTTTAGATTTAAAACAATCATTTTGATCTGTATGTGGAGATAAAAGAATCGTCAGTGACATACAAAATGAAATGTTCGGCTACAGAAGGAACTCTGTCAACAGAGTCTCCAAAAGCAATACAAGTCACTCCCTCCCCTCTTTTCTTCCGCAGGTAGATAGATACCTAGCACTTTTACACAGGAAAATTATTTTGATTCACTTCATTTACATTGCAGATAAAGTGATAAAATATTATGTAAAAAGTTGAGGAATGGACTTTTTTTGGAAAAGGTAATAAAATGGGAGCTTGAGGGAAAAAGACATGATGTTGTGAAGCCTGAAGAAATAGAGTGCCCTCCAGGCACACCAATGATTTGTTGCTATAGGTGCAGAGTAAGCAAAATGAACTTTGAGGGAATGGGAGAACAATGATATCTGCAAGAATGGATTATTTTTCTAAGATTATTTGAGTTGGTAACTGCAGGTGAATTTTTGATCCCAGTCAAAAAATTACTGCTTTAGTAAAGCCAAAACTTCAGCCAGTGGTATTCCACTTAGTATGTGCAAATTTTCTTCTCAAACTGTCTCTCAGGCAGAGATACAAGCTCTAGCCTCTAGACTGAGTATTGCTCTATCTTGAGGCTGTGAAAATGGGGAAGGGTATAACTGTCACTGGGCAACTGCCAATACAGCTATAGACATTCTGTCACTGCAGACTCTAGGCTAGGTACGACAGAGGGTTTTTAATCTCTGTTAAGTTCCTTCTCAGACCAGTAGTTTTTTATGTACAGAGGTCTTGTAGGTGTGTTGTAGCATCATATAATAAGACATATTAGAGTTTTGTATATGTTAGTTAAAAAGAAAACTGCTAGATATTACTAATCTGTCAACACTTTTTCTTTTAAATTTAGAAGCATTTTTTTGCCACTGCTCACATGAGTACATAAAATTGCTATGAGCTGTTCAAATACTTAAATTTAATTGACAAAACAGATTATTAGTGAGAGGAAATATCATAAATACTTGGAAATAAAATGGATTTTTTATTACTTAACCTTGCAGTCATTTATTTGAGGCTTATCAGTGAGAGGAAATATCATAAATACTTGGAAATAAAATGGATTTTTTATTACTTAACCTCACAGTCCTTTATTTGAGGCATAATAATGTTTGTAGGACAGGTAATGACAATAGCATTTTTAAGCAAGGCATTTTCAACATGAGAGAAAATAAAAAGTGTCATCAAAAAAGGAGACACAAAACAATGACACATTGTATAAAATATGGGAAAAATTCTTGAGAAACTGGCAATAATAAATAAATTCAGAAATTATAAAGAGAAGATACAAAGTGTAGGACTGCTCAGTATTTCAGAGTTACTGATTGTTTCTATGTCAACAAAAGACAGGGTCCAAGTTTCACATTTGAATTCCAGGTGATACTATTTTCCCCCAAACAACAGCTGATCTATACATCTCATGTCTCATCTGATGTCTTTAAAGTACATTAAAAAAATAATTTTTTATGGTCTTATTTTTTCCTTATATTCTTAGCTCCTTGATCATTCTTTTTAGAACTTGTTTAATTTAATTTAAGGTAAGCATTAAAAGAATGATAGAGTTACTACCTTTAGCAGAGCATCTTTCATCTCAAATGACATAGAAGTACTCTCCAAACTGGTTTGCAGGTTTGAAATTACAGTAGAATTCAACCATCTGGAGATGGTAAGGAGGAATGGGTAAATTTGGGTAGGGAGAAATACTGCACTTCTCTTGCAACCACACAGCCTTATCATTTGCTTACCCTTACATAATAGAAAAATTTGGACCTATGCCAGCCAAGGTGCAACGGTATGTAAAAAGCCTTTGAGGAGCTCATCTCAAGTCCTGCAGGGTGAGCACATAGCTCTGATAAGAGACTCTGTCTTCTGCGGGCAGATGTTTTTATTGTGCCCAAATAAGGTCCTTAGTGGAGCTGATGTTCAGGCTATCTGAACAAATAAGTGCTTATTTGCACATTGCTCAGTCATAAGGGCTTTTATTTTGAAGTTAAAATAAAAGTGTGTGCTTCCAGTGTGTGCTTCCAGTACCACAAAACAATTCACAAGAGAGGAAAAGTATAGCTCCGGACATGTGCTAGCTACTGTGTCTCAACACAACCTGTGCCATGGAGAAGTTGCCCAAATAGATCCTAACTCCTTTTTTTTTTTTTTCCCAACAAGATATTTATAGCTGATATGCAAAACAATGTGAGCTGGCAATATCTGCTGATGGCACTAAGATATTCAGCATGGTATAAATGGTCACCGTAAGGAGTTGTGGAAAGGCCACACAAGCAATCAAATGACAGTTATATTAAATATAAATAAGTGTGATATATGTGAAAAAGATACTAGCTTTACTCCTATGATATACACAATAACGAGCAAGTCAAATGTTAGTAATGATTAGAAAAGTAAAAGGAAATTAGAAAAATCAATAACTAATGTAAAACATACAAAAAGTAGGAAGGACATCTGTAACTAGGGATGAACAGTCTTCAGTTTGCAGAAGAGAAAATGGAGAGTGGATTACTGGAAACAGTATTAAGGGATTTGAGGTAATCAACTCAAGTTGTTTGCTGTCTTGTGCAGTACAGAATAAGGAGCTCCAGTAAAACTAGCAGGTTGCAGACAAAACAGAAACTTCTTCCTATGCAGCTAAGTTGGAATTTCTTTGCCACAGGACGCTTCAGAGGCCAAATGATTATACAAAATTCAAAAAGAATTGGGTAAATTTGTGTAAGAAACCCCCCACTGATGGTTATTAAGGACCACCAAGTCCTCTGTGGCCCAAAAAGCTGCTGAACCTTAAATCACAGGAAATGAAGGGTTTTGAGGATATATGACTGTAGTATTGCACTGCTCACATTTGGGTTTTTAAGTGTTTTCTTAGTATATTATTAGTAGAACATGTTGGAATAAGTTGACCTTTGATTTGACCCATTATGGTCCTTAAGTCCAAACTGTTAATTTTAGCAACTAAAGATCAAGATCTTTTCACAGTAACAGAGAAATGGTAAGGACTTGGTCAGTAAGGAGAGCGCAGTCTATACTGTGATGACAAACTGAAATCACACAAGAAATTAAAGCATTTTGTGCCATTTGGGGGTATCCAGTTCTTAAGCATAAACCTCTAATACTCTGGAAAGCTAAAATCTAATGCAATGGGGAAATTTTTTTATACATAGTCTTCCTGAATATCTGCAGTTATTAAAACTTGAATAGACTGGAGCAGGGGAACTGCATGAGGAGGAAAGAGTGGTAGAGACAAAGGTTTATGGATTGCCCACAAACCTGATTCCTCATCCTCTTGCACCACCTGAGGCAGGAGGAGGTGGAGCCTGGGATGAAGGATTGAAGTTGGGACTGGTTGCTGGGGGAGAGGTTGTTGTTTTCATTTGGTTTAATTTGTATTGTTTTGTTCTCTTACTGTTTTAGGTTGTTCATCATCCTATTCTGTTTTTAATTCCCAATAAATTAATTTTCCCCAAGTAAAGTCTCTTTTTCAGACAGTAAAATGTAAGTAATTTCCCTGTATTCATCTTGACACATGCTTTTCCATCTTATTGTCTCTGCTGTCCTGTCTAGGAGGGGTAGTGAGAGCATGTCCAGATGAAGGTCAGGCAGCCAGCCAACATCAACCTATCACAACAGAGCAACCGTAATTTGGAAGCTTTAGTCTTTATTCCCCAGGAAGAAATTACTTGAAGCAGATTTTTTTACTTCTAGAGAAAATCTATACAGCTATTTGAGCTGCTGTGGTGTGATTTTTCACTTCACTTTTAGTAGGATCATAATAAGTTTTCACAAGAAATCTCTAGTAAATACTTGAAGCACTGAGAAGGTGTAAAAGAGAAATATCACTCTGGAAATAAGTGTGAGAAGCATGTGAACATGTACATGTGTGCTGTATCATAGCAGGGCTGATTTGTCTAAAATAGTGAGAATTATGAGCTTTTGCTCTGCATCTTTTCAAAGAGATTTAATTAAAATGAAATATTACATGGATGCTGAGGGAGGAGCTGGACTTTTCAAGTATACGATTCCACATGCCCAGCAACTAAATGTAGGTGAAATGAACTTTTCTGTTACTGATCATGTATAGCTGTATGATTTTTACCTCCTGGATAAAATAATAAAATAATTATTTGAAGTAACCCAGATGTCATGCTGCAACTAGCAACACAATAGAAAGTTAAATATTGAAATTAAACATTTTTTTCTGCATTACTGATGTTTTCCTTACGCAAGTATTGGCAAAACAAGCAGAAATGCAATATATGCATTTAAGTTATTCAGACATACATTGCAAATAAATTTAGACATCATTAGGAAAATCTAAGATGGATTCTTTAGTCATCGTATTAGTCAGTGTACAGTGGGTGTGAAGAATGTAGTGGTTACAAAGCATGTACTTTTATTGATATGAAAGAACACATAGTTTTTTATAAGCCCAGCAAGATACTATAGTATGTCCCATTGTACCTTGCACATTATTTTTTTCTATAGTAGTTGTGTTGTTTAAATAAATGACTGAAATGGAAAGGAAATGGATCCAACACTACCTTAAAATGTTCCTTACTCACAGCTGTGCAGTATGACCTATGCTTTAATATCATTCCATTCAGCAGTTATGAGATGGTTGAGTGCAAAGTAGCAGTACCCTAAATACTAGAAAAATCTATAAATGTAAGGATTGGTTAAAAATTAGGCCAGGGAAAATACTGCTTTGGGAGATTACAAAAGAATAGATTTTCCAATACAAGTGTTTTAAAACCTGATATTTTATCATATGATGCTACTTGACCTAGTCAAAATGGTGCTTATTTTGGAGATAAGCAATACCAGGACATAGACCAGGCCCTCTGTGTATGGAAAAGATTTACATAGCATTGTCAAACCTGTCAAATGAAATAATATTTTTTCCTTTTCCTAGAGCTATGAAAATAGCTGTGTGCTGATAAAACACATCTCTCAGAATCATACAAACTTTTGCTCAAAATCTTAAGAAAGGAATTTTAAAGATTGAACATGAAGAGTCATTATTTATCTGAAATGTGATATATTCATCTGAGGATGCGTTGGCTCTCTCAGTCTCTCTGAAGATAGTATTATAGTAGGTATTATAGTGAAGCTAGAGGTGTGACACCTGGAAGTGCATGCTCCAAGTTATTTTAAATAGCAACTGCAGCAGCTCAGGACATGGCAGAAAAGAATTCAGCAGATTAAAGCAACAAAGGACCATGAATACTTTCTGTGATGATTAGCACAAAGGGAATCCTGTGATGCTGCACCTTCAATAGACTTTAGTATTTGTGACTACTCTGTTAAAGATGTGTGAATCTACAGGAAGCACCACACAAGTATGAAAATATTTGAATAAAAATAAATAAAATTTGTGGAACATTTTCCTTATTTAGAGGATGACCCAAAAGTCATTGCCATTTTATTCCAGATACATTACTGTAAAACATTCAGTGCTAAGACTTTTTCTGCAAAGGTGTAAACATGCAAGGTTTCTCCTCTTGAAATAAGTGACCAGTTTTGCAATATTACAATGGCACATAGAAAATCCCTGTATAAATCAGCCAATCAAACCTGTAGTCTTTTTCCAGACAGTGTAAATATTTGAAGTTCATAGAGTTTTTGTTTACATAACACTGCATTTCATTGACTGTTTCATGCAAAAAGAAGTCAAAGATGTTAAAAAGTGATGCAAGATGAAATCTCCTAAGACATGACTCTGTAAATAAATGAAGAAATTAGTCAATCTAATCTCAACTGCAGATCAAACATTTTATGGATTTACAAGTGATATTAAATTAACAATATACAAAGCAAGTTCAACACTAGTTTGCTGATAACCATACTTTATTTTCATGTATATTGAACATCTTCTACATTATTTATTAAACAGTGCAAATATTGTTTTCTTGAAGAAAGAATTTTTTATAGAGACTTTTTCTGATCTACCATTAACAGATCAATTTATACAGAGTACAACACCCAGTTTGTGAATCTTTTTGTTTCTATTGATAAATTATTTAGCACAAGAAAATCACTGACAGCATTCACCCTCAAAATCTGGGCATAAACTACATCTAGAAATCTTAGAGAACCATAATAAATCACCATATTATCCATATAAATCTCCAGTAATGATCTGATATATAGCCATGGCAGGTCATTCATACAGATTAGAGATAAAAACTGAGTTCATTCAGGGGCTTATAAAATCCATAATAATTATTTAGCATGTCAAATTAATTATGGATTATAGTATTTAATCTACAAATATTTAGATTACAGCATCAATGTCTAAAACATAAATCAAAATAGAACTAAATTCTTACAAAATGAGCTAATATCAGCATTTTTGACTATTCAAATTTATTATACATTATTTCTCCAATTGAAAATAAAATATTAAATGAATTGTTTAACTATGTATTTTTTTTTAAGTTGTTGTATCTCTGAACAGGAGTGACTACAATTACAGCAGATGATATCTGTAAGAACCAATGAGGGAATGGAAAGTTCTAACAAAGCACAAGGCATTGACAAGGAAGTGGGAGGAGAAATCAATGGATCAGTGTCTGCTCTGATTTATATCCTTTGCAAACACACAGTGGTGGATTTCAGTGGTTATAAATCATTATGTCTCTACCAGAACCAGTGGAAAGATTTGTGTTTAAACCATCTGAAGCTCTGTTCAACATCTAGAAGTAGAGGCTGCTAAGAACTAGAGGACGAAGATGATTTTTGCCCTGTCTGATTCACTGAAGGCCTTGGACAATAATGAAAGTACTGCCTGAAAAAAAATCAGAAGTCTGACTTTTTTAACTGATGACCATCAGTGGATGTAAATGAAAGGTCTGTCTTTTTTTCCTCTGTCATTTAATATTACCTCATTTGTATCTGCTCAAATAGTCAGTTAAAGTAGAAATATATATTAATGGCTTTATTCCAGTTGTTCAGTACTATGTGTAAGGTGATAGATAAGGCCACATAAAAGAAAGAAAAAGGCTCCTGATGGTTTCCTGGAAAAAACCCCATACCTGAGGAGACATTCCCAGAAACTGATAAAGGGATTAAAACGAAGAAAGGAGTGATATGGAGATAAAGGGATTAAAACAAAGAAAGGAGTGATATGGAGATAACAAGATTCGTCCCCGTGGCCCATCGCCCCCCCCCCCCCCCCGAAAATCCTGGCTGCAAGCAACAGAGTAAGTATATCACCCCAAAAATTAATTTCTTGACTATAGTCACCAACTGCCTAAAGAAAAAGGTATAAAAAGAGATTGGACATAAGCAAAAACTGGAGATAAGTTCCATCAATGCTGCAGTGGTAACAGACAGGCTACCTGTTCTCCTTCCACCTTCTAAGGATGCTGTGGGATGAGCGATTGCTTTATACATATACACTAATTTTACTTTTCCTCCATAGTACTTTAAAATTTTTACTTATTCTTTGTTAGTTCTTTAGCTCTAGCATGTGTGTCTATGCTTTGCCTTATTATTGTTATTACTACATAGTTTAAGTGTGGGTTTTTTGCAGTTAGACCCTATTCCTGACACAGCAAACCCCATAAACTGTCACAAATTTGTATTAATAAATGTTTTATTTTTTGAACGGTTAGAGTGAGTCCACTTTTAGGTGCCAACAGTTTCATCGACAATGAAATAACTCACAGGGAAAACCTGCAGAGGGGTTTTTCTACCAGTATTTGGTGCAGTCCCTATATAAAAAGGTATCAAATGTCCTGTCTGTCTCGGTGAATCTGTTAAGTGAAGGATCTCATTAGGTGAGATGCTAACAGACTGTTTTGAACATTAAAAGGCTTTGATCTCTTAAGAGACTCTGATAGCCAAAAAAATAAATTCATACAGGTTGGACAGAAAATTAATCTTTTTTCCCCTTTTCACATGACATTATGTCAATTCTGTTCTGTTAACACTCTGTCTCATTCAATATGTACCTGCCAATGTATAATGCATCCCTGTTCTTAAAAACTGGAGAGGAGTACAAAAGGGAAGAAAACAAAACATTATTACTATGGGATGGCAATTCAGAGCTGCCCTCATCAATAAAAGACATTGTCTCTTAGGGTCACTACTGTTTTACATGCTTTCCCTTACTTTGCAACACAAACACTCCTCCCACCATAAAGATTAGAAAGTATTTTTCTTCTTTCTAAATCTCTGTGGTGAAAACAGGGAAAACAGCATGATTCTGATTGAATAGCAATTTGTTCTTGAAAACTGTGATGAAGTTAAAAATTAAAGTGAGGGCAGGGTTTTCCTTGCAGGATGTGGCAGTTCACATAAAGAATCCTGATGCTTTAGCACTTTGGCACCCTAAGGGAAAAGACCTACATGTGAGATCTGAAAGAGAACCTGAGATTTCTAAGGAAGTTCAAATCCTGGTTTCAGAGGTGTCTCTAGGAGCAGAAGACATTGACATTGTAAGCTAGAAACAGTAACAAAAGAAGCTCATACCCTCAGGGAGACTTTGAGCTGATGAGAGGCTAGTGCAGATTCCTGGCTTCATTAGTTTTCTTCTTGAAAAAGTTGAACAAAAGCCAGTAGGTAGCATTTTTT
This sequence comes from Lepidothrix coronata, assembly GCF_001604755.1. Lineage (NCBI taxonomy): Eukaryota > Metazoa > Chordata > Aves > Passeriformes > Pipridae > Lepidothrix > Lepidothrix coronata. The sequence goes on from NW_016690243.1 coordinate 3,843,085, forward strand.
ATGCAAATGGTGTTTTATTTTCTGGTGCCCCCTTCTAAAGACAAATATTTATCTAGGGCAGATTAAAGGCCAGATAAACAAGCAGTGTTTATGGGCTGCTACTTGTTTTGGAATATTCATAGAAAAAGGTCTGCCCTGAACTACACTAAGAAGGGAACAGCATGAGAAAATATAGGAGTTATAGGCAGCAAAGGAGTAGATGTAAAATTAAATGCAGCTGGCCAAGACTGACTAGCCTGACTAAGATGACAACAACATGAGAAATGGCAGAAATGAAAAACTGTAAAAACAGAGGCATTACCTTACAGAACTGCTTACCAAGGTGGAATTTTCCAGGGCAACCACATCGTGAATAACAAGTAGGTATAAAAAGTCAGCAAAACTGAGATCCCTGGGGGAAGAGTAAGTAGAGTAGCTGGTGGTGAAGATGAAGAAACTGGACTGTGAAAAGAGCTGTAGAAAAGGGTAGTAAATCATGTCCTTGCGACTGATCAGGAGTATATGCCACCCAGCCCAGTGCTTGATCACCGAAGTTTAGGGCAGGACACTGGAACCAGTCTTTCCATTCTAATCATGTCTGACTTACCTCCAAGATGATGAGGGTCACAGAGTGATTTTCCCCATCATCAGTGAGGGAATATCAGGTCATTCTTCCTAACATCAACCAGGGAATGCCTGGAGGGTTCAGCTTACTAAGGCCTTTTCCTCTCCTTAGTGTCTTAGCTGAGTGTCACATTGCAATGCTTTTTTTAATTTTACTTTTATTTTGCAACTCCATGGCTTAAACTGTAGGGTTGAATAATCCCCGTCACTCAACCATTTTGGTGCTGCCCTTACCCTGGGGAGGGTGTTCATCCCCCATGCAAGAGCAGTAATTCAAACTTTTTAATATGGATAAAAATAACTGCTAGGTTACAGGGTTTATCTTCCAAAGGTCTCTGTATTTTGTGATGAAAATGGCAATGATCAGTCAGCTGGACTCCAGATAAAACCCTCCTTGATAATTTCTAAATCATGATGGAGATATTTGAAATATGTTATACTGTCTTGTTCTCTAATGTAGATAATTTACATTTGGTTTTAATTAAGATATTCTTTATTCTTAGCAATAGGAGAGGATTGAACCCACTCATTTTACTCTTGCTGATAAAACCCTATGGTTCAAACAGAAGACTTGAAAAGAAAATGCTGGGGGAAAAAATAGAGTAAACTGCACTTTTAAATGAGGTAACGATGAAGAAAAGACAACTTACATGGTTGAATCTAACAGAATAACCCAGAATGTCTAAGATCATTATAAAATATGCTTGTTCACACTCTGACATCTAAAAAATCTGGGTATATTTTAGATTAACAGTATGAATCTTTAATTATGTTTTCTGAAGTTAACAGTTTTGAGAATTTTGCTGTATTAAAGAGCTTTAGCCCATCAAAAAGGTTTTTCTGAGCTTCTCTAACTCTACATCATAGCAGACACCAATGTCACACCAGTCCCCAGGGAATTCTCAAATGCACGCACCCTAAACTTCTTCTTACAGAGATTTAAAGAATTACAGCTTGGTACTTACACTCAAGCTTTGTTCTCTATGTGAAATATTCAGCTCTGTGCTACTCTTTGTGACTGTACATCAGTTGATAGCCAGCAGGACTAGGTTTTCAGATTAAATAGTATTGGCACTAATTAAAAGAAACAGTATCCAAAAGAAGCAATTGCTATCAAAGTTGAGCTTCAAATAAACTTCTCTGTATAACTAACTGTAGTTCATACCATGATGATCATGCTTTATTGCTGTAGTTCTGCAGTATCAAGTGATATAAAGCATGTAAGATAAAAAAACTAAAATGAGATTATTTCTTGTTGCACATCAGAAAACAGAGAGGATCATTTATATTTTCCCAACATTGCTAGGCACAATGAGGTCAGAAGTTGCTTATCGATTCAAATTTGCTGTTCTCGCCATTTCTTGATATAACCACATACATTCAGATACTTTAAGAATAAAATATTTGCTCACTAGATTCATGCATGAAGGAATGGCCAAATCTCACAAGTACCAGGTGCTGCGCTGAGTTTGCTAATTGTAATCTAATTGGTATCTCAGCCTTCAAAAATGATCTTGGCAAACCAGAACAGATAGGAGATAGGGAATTAGGTTTGTTGTATATTTTGGAGTGGAAGGGATTTCTAAAGTCCTCCAATTCTAACACCTACCGAAAGCAGGCCTAACTCTGAAGCTAGATCATGCAGCTCGTGGCATGTCTTGATGAGCTTTTAAAACCTTCAACTATGCAGATTCTATAATCTTCATGGGCATATTTTTTGAAGGCCTCTAGTGCTTTCAATTATTAAGACTCGGCATTGGTATGGCCTCACCTTGAGAGCTCTGTTCAGATCAGGGTCCCACAATTTAAAAAAGATGTGAAGGTCCTTGAACGCATCCAGAGGAGGGCAAAAAAGCTGGTGAAAGCGGTGGAAGGAATTTCCTATGAGCCACAGCTAAGGACTTTGGGCTTGTCTAGGTTAGAGAAAAGGAGGCTGAGTGGTGACCTCACTGCTCTCTACAGCTTCCTGAGGAGGGGAAAAAGAAAGGGAGGGGTTGATCTTTTTTTCCCTGTGCCCATTGATAGGATGCATTGGAATGATGTAAAGTTGTGCCAGAGGAGGTTTAGACTGGACATTAGCAAGCATTTGTTTACCAAGTGGGTGGTCAAACACTGTAACAGACTTCCTAGAGAGCGGCTGGATGTCCCAAGTCCTTCTCAGCAGGGCTGCTCTCGATCTGTTCATCCCCCAGCCTATACTGATATTGGTGGTTGCCCAGATCCAGATGCAGCACCTTGAACTTGCTATTGTTAAATCTCCTGAGATAACCATGGGCCCACTTCCTGAGCTTGTGCAGGTCCCTCTGGATGGCATCCCATCCTTTAGTTGTATCAAACACATCACTCAGCTTGGTGCCTCCCACAAATTTGCTGAGTGTACGCTCAGTCCTTTTGCCTATGTCATTAATGACTGGTCCCAGTAACAGATCCCTGAGGGACACCACTTGTCACTGGTGTCTATTGGGACTCCAAGATGTTGACTACTACCCTAAGGATGCAACCATTCGAAGATGTCCCTGTCCACAGCAGTGGAGTTATAACTAGATGATCTTTGAGGGTCTCTCCCTCGCTCTAAGATTTTATGAAATAGCAAAAATATCAAACTAGAATAAAAGCTTGAAAGAAAACGAAAGCTGTTGTAAACCTGTCTTTTTATTTTTCACAACCCCTTATTGTCTGACATTCAATTACAGTCTTCTGACATAAAGTCATTAAAGCTTTAGATTGACAAAAAGAAAAAGACAAATTTCTCCCCTCAATGTAACCATTGCCAAAAAGATTACTAATGGAGTTTTACACCTGTAGCTACGACTTCAGATTGAGACAATAGCTATTTTCTTGTATAACTTTGTGGTGTTAATGTGAAAATTCTTAAAATAAATGAACTGTAACATTTTTCTTACATTTTTTTACTGTTTCAGTCACTAAGTGAAGTTGCCTGTAAGAAATAAAGAAAATAAGCAAAGAATTAATGGAAAATAGTGACAATAATACAACAGAGGAGGAAAGAGTTATCTCTCAGAGTTTGATAAATCATCTTCGAAAATACCTTATTGCAGTGTCTTAGATTGACATAAATCAGGTGGTGACATGATCTACCTAACTTGAAAATACTCAAGTGTTTGGAGGAATCTATTCTGTTTTGTTTTCAGAGAGCATCAGGAGTTATGAAATTATATTTTCCACTTACTTGCAGCACATAAAAATACTCCACAATAAACTTTCAATTACTTTGTCCGGTGACTTGGTAAAGTTAAATGAAGCTAGGGAATATGACAGACCTTCATATCTCTGTTTTTTCATCATAGCAGCTGAAAGCTGATAATGAGTGTTTAGTATCCAATAACATCTGTAGAGCTGACAGCTGACATGTCAATTGGCAAACTCCTGGATCTGTTTCTTCTACTAGAAATGTTCTCTATTAAATGAATCATAGGTATAAGAATAGGCAATTGCTAGGCTGTTCAAATTATTTTGAGTACAAACTTCGTAAAGGACAAAACAGGCCCAGGTACTTTTTGTGTTTGAGAGGCTGGCTCTCAATCTTGTCATGACTAAGTTCCTGCCACTCAGACATACTTTTCCAAGCCAAGGTTTTTATAAGGTACCCTTTTTCATACAAGTTGTAGATATCATGTACATATATATGACTGAACATGACTAAATATATGGTGTACTTCTTTGTTCAAAGAAGCACAGCTGAAAAGGCTGTATAGCCTGAGTTAGGTGGTCTGGATATACACAAGAATTTCTAAAGCCTCTGACATTGTGAAATGTCTACCCACTCTTTTTTGGTCTAATCTGGAAAACATCTTTCTCTGGACCTTGAGTTTGATGTGCTAAATAATGTAGAAAAAATGAACAGCAAGTTTTCTCCGTGACTCTGAAAAACTAGAAATAGTTAGACATGTAAACATGATCAGATTAATCACCACTAAGTTTTAAGTAATAGCATAATGGTGTGCACTATTGACAGCTGTATATCATAATGAGAAAGAGATGTTACTTAACAGATCTTTGGTAGCTATGAGTATGAATCAAATGTGAAAGGACAGCCTCAGAAAAAAAAGTAGAAAAGACATCCTCAGGTGAAGATTAAAAACATCCTCAGGTGAAGATTAAAAACATCATGGAAATCTCCCCAGAAAAAAAACAAAACAAACTAAAACAGTAAAAATGATAGAAGTATGGATGGCTAGGCTAAGAGAAAATCTTGTCTTGACTGTACTAGCAAAACTGCATAAGCTAGAAAAATGAAATAATAACTTATTTTTTGCCTTATTTTTTAAGAGCTATGCCTTACAACATTTTGCAGAACACCTTGTAATCCAAGAATCACCAAAATGGAAGCTTTAAGTGTGTTTAAATAACAAATCAGTTCTCTCAGAAACATTATAAATTTACTTAGAAGTGCCAGCCTAATAGATTACAACAGCACATCTTGGAGCACAGAGGAAAATTTGCCTAGCACAGAAACAAATTTTCATTACAACAGAGTTATTGGTTATGAAAAACAGTCTTCTCTACTGACAAATATGAAGATACACTCTCCCCTAAATCCCAGAAGAAAATATCTTCTTGGTATTAAAACCATTCTTTCTGATATTACTGTTTGTTTATTCTTTATCATGGCACCTATAGACCTTCATAATCAGGTCTCTGACTTGCAGGGTGCTATATAATCATAAAACATCAAAAACTAATATTCCATAGAACTAGTAGTTTTTCTAACTCATCTAAGTGGAAAGAGAGAAGCTCTTATCCTCTTTGCACAGTATGACAGGACATGAAAAAATGGCCCCACTTGTTTAGTTGCGCCATAAACTTCCATCCAAAACTGCTGAGCTTCAGTTCCATTTTCTAGTCAAACCCCAGTTCATTCCACTTGCTGCATTCCAGACTCATGTCATCCACACCAGTCATGTCATAACCTTATTGGTATAAAACATTAATGAGCTGTAGTGAATATGATTTACCTTTTTATTGGGCCTTTCATTTCTTCATATTACAAGCATTGGTTGTCATACAACATGTTTATTTTCTTTTGAAAAAGGCATATATCCAGTATATAAAATCTTCCTGTATTTTTCAGGTACCACTGGTAACTGTAATTTTCATCCAGAGGCGGAATTCACTGGATGGCAGTTAACTAACAAAGCACTTAGCTCTCTGTCTGCCACATCTAGGACTCACAACTTCTAGGGGCATATTTTAAAGTCAGAAATGCCTGTGATTTTTAGGGTATGCCATCTTTGACAGAGTAGTCACAAAGTGCCTGACAGTAGTAGAGGCTAGCTAATCTGATGTGTTGTAAGCGATCATTCATTGTCTATGAATAGAAGCTTTAGACATGTAAACATAGACATCTTCTCCTAAAGACCACATAGGCCCCTGCGAGCTTGAGTACTGCAGTTTTGTTCTGCACTATATCTCTTCCACCCTTTCTAGTACATGTCCTCCTCCACTCCTTGACTTTCATATATCTCCTTTCTACTCATAATATTCATACAAGGAAATCCACTAAGGATATTTTGCTGAATTAAAATTCACTTCTCATTAATGTGATTAAAGCTTAAATGAATCACTTATCCTGCAGTATTTACTGACTTACAGATAATAATCTGGCATTACAACAGGTAAAGGTCAGTTTGCATGATTCACCATTAATTTGTTTTCATTTAAACTAATTTACTTAGAATTTGTACAGCATTGGTTCCCTAAGGGAATACAGCAAAAACTATGACCTGATGACAAGCAGAACCATTAAATTATAACAGAATTATTAATAACAGAGTCTTTCTACAATTTGTTAAAAATCTTGGGAGATATTAGCTATTTATTTATGTAAGATATGGAAAGTACATCTGTAATATAATTGTATATAAATTAAAAATTTGCTTAGGGAGACTGTACAGTGGTCATAGTTTTAAAATGATTGGCAGATACATTACCACTGACTGCCCCAGGAGAAGGCTAATGAATTCCATGTTTTATTTTTTTTTCTAATTTCCAAGGAGATGTTAGTGTGGTTTTTTTTATTTGTGATGCCTGACATTGTCACAACTAGACTAAAAAACTGAAGTCACTTACACTGCTGATCTTGTTAATAGCTAATTGGATTATTTGACTTTCCATCAGCTTAGGAGACACAGAGATGGAACAAAGAATGGGTAACAGTATCAAGAGACATAAGGAAATTTGTTTCAAGTACAAGCAGATAAGACATTTTAAGATTCATTGGATCTTTTATTAGGATGTAGCCTTTTGTCTTGTAGACAGGAAAACCAAAGGTATTCTTTTATATGTTTTCATAATTAGATGTCCTTGTTCTCTGGTTTATTTATTGTGACATAAGAGGTAATGTATTAATTAAAAAAAACTTTGCCAGCAGATCTGGCTTAGATGATTTGACTTAGATGAGGTTGTAACCACCTGAAGGCTATCGTTAACTTGTAATTTTGCATGATTGTAGTATGGGAATCACAGGAGGGCAAAAGTACCCAGAAGTGATAGCCCAGAACATTCAGAAATGTAAAAACTTTCAAACATTATATACCTTATATCCTATTTTGTCACATGCTAATAGAAATCATTATGAACTTTATTTCAAAAGTTCTCCTTCAAAGTGTAATGTAAGAAATGAGAAATCTTATTAGTCTCTAAATATGCTTAACTGTCCATTTTGTCATATAAACCTACTAGTGATAAATCCTCAATTTAATTCTAAAACATCTTAATAACCACAGTAATCTACCAACCATTTGAATAATAGTATCTCAAGTCTAAATATTGGGAAAATCCCACAAAATATGGATTATCTAATAAACAGATAATTAAACATTAGTGGTTGTGAGATCTGGATGTGTGTGTATTTTTGTCTCATAATGTTAGTGTACTTTATGAACAGAATTGTGTTAAATATGAATAATTTCTTATGGATTTAATTGGTGGCATAATCTAGTAATGCTTGTCACATATAAGAGAGTTATTAGCATATTTGAGGTTTTCTCTTTTCAATATAACATATGCCAAGGAATTTTATGTCTTTATTTATCTCTCTGGAGACATTATTTCTTCCATTTTTTTCCTTAACAGAGTGATATGAATCTGTTCCCCAACACAAGTTTCTATAGCTGGAAAGACCTGTGGGAACACCTACATGAGCTGAGATCTGGTAGGACTTCGCTCTAGGTTACTAACATCACCTGAGAGCATGTAATTATGTAGAAATCTTCACTGTCTAACTTAGTTTATTAATCTTGAATTTAAGGCACCTTCAATAAATAATCTTGTGCTGGATTTTTGTTGTCAACTGACCCCAGTCAGCAACTAACTAGCATGCAGCCACTCACTCCATCACCCTCTCCTCAGCTGGGAGAACTGGAAATAAAAGGTAAAATTCATGTGTTCAGATAAGAACAGTATAGTAATAATAATAATAGTAATAATAATAATAGTAATAATAATAATAGTAATAATAATAATGAGAGAGAGGGATAAAACCCTATAGAAGCAAAAAATATCAGTCCATCCTTGAGCAGCATTCAGCAGCCCCCCCCAACTCCCCCATTTATATACTGAGCACGATGTTCTATGATGTGAAATATTCCTTTGGCCAGTTTGGGTCAGCCGTCCTAACCTTGCTCCCTCCTGGCTTCTTGTGCACCTCCCCACTGACAGAACCTGGGGAACTAGAAAGGCCTTAGGTTAAGCATAACTCAGCAACAACCAAATCATCAGTGTATTATCAACTTTATTCTCATATTAAATCCATAACACAGCACTGTACCAGGTGCTAGGATGAAAATTAACTCTATCCCAGACAAAACCAGGAAAATTACCTACTTTCTGTTTAATTCAATAGCTTATCTCCTTTGAGGAGCAATAGAAAATGTTCAGAGAAACATCCTCCTCCATCACTATCCCAGACCAGTGGGGAACTGTGGCAAAATATGTCCTCATGAATTTTTGTCCTAATCCAATTTATGTTTAATGAAATGTCTGAAAAAGGTATGGTATTATGTGACATAACTCTGGAAAATCTCAATATAATTATAAACTTTCAATATCCCTATAATCTTTTTCATCCCATGTCTTCCAACATCATCCTGAACAACAAAATTCACAGTCTTAATATATTCTCTGGAAAAATCTATGTCCTCTTGATGTTATGTAATTAGGTATACAGGAAATCCTACTTTACTATTTTTTATGTCATTAAGGACTGACTTTACCAGAGAGGGAACATTTTAAAGATGGTAAACAGTAAAATTACACAAATATATGTTTTATGGAACTCCAATTAAGATATTCATTTTCTGTCAACAGTGCACAGCTATCTATAGCAGGCAGTTCTATATCTACAGAAAAGACCTACAGTAGACAATATCTATACAATAAATACTTCTAATTCAGTACTGTAAATATTGCTTCCTTTGCTATCTTTCAAATAAGTCTGTTTTGTTCTGTATCACTTATCTAGTATTCATATCTAAACAACAATAAAAAATGTATATTTCTGTAAATTGTTTAAAAAATAAAGAACTACATAAGTAAATTTATTTCATAGAATGTGATTAGAGGCCACATGTTTTGTCATAGTTTTGGGTATAAAACTACAGCAATTTTTATTATGTTCCACTCTTCAAATGTACTGAAGAAGAGTGATCTTGTTGATCAAAGTAAAAAGAGGGGACTGGGCAAAAGCTGTTCAACAAAGTAAAACCAGAAGAATTTCTGTCATGATTTTTTTGCACACTGTTAAAAAATTATATGTCTCCATTGAGAAGTTTTTCTTCTCTTTCCTTGGATTTGGATACTTACCTTTACAGCCTTACTCTTAGTTTTGATGACTGATGAGACTTCTACCTCTAACAACTCAAAGAAGCTTTTAAGGCAAGACTTTCCATCTTTGAGAAGTATCTTCCTTAAATTGATTATCTTTTCTTTTTTAATCTCTGTGTTTTTTTCTGAAAGGTGAAGAAGTTTGATTTAGATATGCCTTAGAAATCTTATCCTGTTTTTTATGGCCTACTACAGAAAGTGCAGCCTTGATTTTTGGTTTGAGTCTCTTTCACAGCAGGACTTCAGAGAACAGACAAGCTGGCCACACCCTTAGCAGAATTGCCATCATGAAGACCATGAGCACCTGATATTTTTGAGAAGATACCTTAACCTCTAATATAACAATTTCGAGCCATTAGAGTGAATGACAGATAGCTGTACAGCACTGATCTCCTTGACCCATCTTCATCCTTAGCCTGCTCAGGTGTCATGGACACGTGTTACCATCACTTTTTTCCAGGAAGTTCTTCTTCATATATGAGATGCAGAGTTCAGATACTCTATTTGTTTTTCTTTTTTAAAGCCAGTACAATTACAGACACTTTCATTATTTAAATTCCTATCTACTTCCAGAATACTACCAATCCTTTCCTATATGTGCTGAATTTGCTAAAGCAAGATGCATTTGTAAGGGAGTCTGGAAGCATAAAGTAATTAAAAAAACAGGTTAAATCAATGTAAAGGATGACAGCTTAGCATTCAGTAAGAGCAAATTTCTTTTAGAGGTTTTGCTAAAACTTTTGAGGAATGAACAAAAATAGTTAGGAAGGGATTTATCAAAGGTAGGCCAAAAGGTGAGTTAATTAGGTATTTCAACTGAACCTACATTGATTTTCTCATTTATTCTACTGCAACTCCTGTAACCTAAGACCCAGAATTTGCAGAGAGCAGCAACTGAATACAGAGGTGAATTTTGATTTCACCACCCTGTCTACACTATTTTCATTCGTAAATACAGACTGAATATTGTATGCTTTTTTTATAAAATACATTGTAACCATACATTAAATATTTCAGGTTTTTCAGTTAAGTCTTCGGCAGAAAGTAATTATAGAAAACATCTTGTTTGGAGACAATTTTCAGTTTAAAGTTCTACAGGAAATTAAAAGTCATAGGTAGAGATTTTCAAAAGCTGAGAAGTGAAATCAGCTGTTATCCCTCCATTCACAAAACAGCAATAGTGGTGGAAAAGGACAAATCCTTCAACTGTTTCTGTGAAGTTAAACAAGAAGTCTCTGTTCCCTCAAAAAGGGAAACATACGTTACACAAAATGTATCTGCCTCAGGAATCCCAAGTCAAATATAGTGGAGATAGGAAGAGTATTAAGGGAAGTATCGCGTTCCTTTACCCAACTCACCCCCTTCCCCTGACATTTACTTACAGCAGAGACAAAATAACAAGCGGACAGATCTTGCTCTCATACTGTTATTGATGTTCTCATGTTCCTAACATCACATAAGCTTTTTCTATCTTTATTTTTTGATCTGTACTGAACTGCCATATTGTTAAACTTTATTTCTGCAAAGCTCTTTGGAAAAAATTATTATTATTATTACAACTTAAAACATGGTTTATGCTGATATGGAGATTGTGACTGTAATCAAGGTAAAGTTGAAAGAATAATGTAAAGACTTCACTAATCATCATAAACTTGTGTTTAAACAGTGATAGTTGTTAAGGTATGTGATTTTACTTTCAAATTTGTGGAATGAAAAAATTATCTTGTCCCATCAACTTCCATCATGACTTAGACTCACAGTTCAAAATGGGACATAAAGAGAGATTCAGAGCACCATTTTTGATAAATAAAGCATATCATAGAAAGTTTAGTTATCTATTCAGAAACAAACAAAGTAAAATGACAACATACTGCTAGTGAACTCACTCCAAAGAAGCCAGATTAGTTCTGTAAATTACAGTACATCCCCACAGACTCTTGTATCAACTCAAAAAGCATTACAAGGACAGAATTAAACATCCAAATGGGTAAGATTTGCTAAATGAAATGCATATTTCAGTAAGTGAAGATTATACTAAGGTATCTAGCTATGCAATGTTTTTTTGGCAGGTGTCATTATATCAAGGCATTCACAAAAGTATTCTACAGCTCTATGGTATTTATGGGCTTCAGTAAAAACATTGTCATCAAAACTTTCTGTGTTGTTTTTAAAGATTACAAAAAAAGTTTTTTAGGATTTGATGCTTACGTATGTACTATCATTAGTCGCTATGTTTAGGTAAGAAAGTACTAAAAAACATGTATCCTTTAGCACACATTGATAACAAAAATCCTCATCTAATCACCATCATCTTTATGAGAAAGGTTGAAGGTTAATTCATTGCTAAGGAAGACTGTAACACTTTAATTATAACTGAAGCCGACACTTAAGACCTCCTGAGTTCTGTTTGTTGTATCATACGCAGTATCATGATTGTCATTTACTGTGTTTTCCTAAAGCAAGGAGCTTATGTGTCAACTGTGAAAAACTGAGTTGCCTTCCTGAGTGAGGTGGAAGATTAAACAGTGAAGGTATGGCCACAGTGAGGGATGAGCAGCAGCTCTGCAGAGCGAGGACCTGTGGAGTGCCCACAGAATAGGTCAACAGACTACAATGTCACTAGTTAGAGGAAAAGATCTATTACCAAAATTATAAAGGGTTAATGGACTTCTTTGCTCGGCCTTATTTACAGTGATGTATTTACTCTTCTGGATATGCACTAATGATTCCTTTGTCTAACTGTGCAGCAAACAGCCTAAAAAGTTTTTACATATTCAGTTTGTGGATTTTCAAGAATATGCTCTTTTAAAGTTTTCTGTGGCTAGTAATGGAGTCATCTAGAATTAATTTTTAAAATTAAAAATTATACTTGAATATGAGCTAAAAAACAGCTAAGACTACAGAAAAACAATCCAGAAAGCTGAGAAATCCATTGATAATATGAAATTGTGTCTGAAAGATGACCCAAGAGTTATGAACACCTATCAGCATTTAAAAAGTACCCCAGAATAAACTGTTTAGAAGTTTATTATAGCATTTTTACAGGACTCATAACTGCCTTTTCAAATACCTTACACCATATGTTTGCTTCACGTTGCCTATAAAACTCAAGTAATTTATACTTCTGCCCCTTCTCTGTAAATTGATGTTATGAGTGACTTAAATTTGTCTGATGCTGTGGGAAAAAAGGCATTGATTTTATGTTCTCTATTTTCTGGATGAGCCCATCCGCCAAAATTCGTTGCTCCAATGTGTTAATAGAGCTTAATGTAGTTAATATAGGTTTCCATTGAACACTTCTAATATTGAAATCCACTTCACTCAAAAATCAAAGGTACTGAAGAGGAAATGGTTTAAGTCATTTAAATGTTACTACACCCTTCTACATTCTCTGATAAGTATTTCTAAAGTGGTCTATTAAGGGAGAAAAATTGAATACAGTCAAATGTATACAATAGAGGAAAATAAACCCTATGTAATTCCACTGAAATCAGGTGACTCCTAGGCTATGAACTACCCACCAATGCCCAATTAACTGGTCACAAAAAGAGTGCCACATCAGGAGCTGAGTAAAACCAGTTTTGGAGGTATCAGAGAACAAAAAACAAATATAAAATATGTGCAAAATATTACACATAGTGATCATGGATGTGAATTTTGATGTACTGTGAACTTGAAAGTCAATAAATAAAGTGTAAAGCAAGAGAGTAAAAATGATACAAGGCAGATCCTGGAACAGGGAGAAAGAAACATTCAACACAACATCATCCTCATCCCTGTGAAGAACCTGGGATGCCAAAAGTTTGCCCTAGCCCTTCCTCACAGACTGAAACCATTGATCTAAAGTGCCAGACAGGCAGTGAAGGGTGTCCATAATAGCAGGACGAATTCTAGAAATCTTGAGCAGATATATCATCTTATATAAAATATATAAGTATATATAAGTATAAAGTAAGAATTTAGTTAGACTAACAATAAATTCCTCCTTTGCATGCACAATTTGCTCGTTTGGACCATAACAAGAGTCTGACTGTAACAGACTGGTAGGAATTCAAGCAACCCATTCTGTAACTTGGATTCATCATATTCACAATGTGTTATTACAACATTTCCAACTAGAGAAAGCTCATAATAATAGTTATTTTGTTTGTGTGAACAAAATAACTATTATTTTGTGTGTGAGCCACAGAGCACCGCAGGGGGGTTAGAAAACATCTGGGACAGGTGCTTTGTGTTACTAACGCACCACTACACTTGAGGCAGAGGAAGTTCCAACCAGTGGGGGCCCAGGTCTACATTACCTGGCCTGGGGGCCAGGACTCAGTCCCTGGATGAGTGTAGGGGGAATGTACTACTTTTAGAGATGGTGATGGCATCCAAGACACCTATATTTACACAGTAAGAAAACCTGCCTATTTTCAGATTCAGGTCTTTGTGAATGAATCCACTCTCTTTATCCTGTCTTCTGACTATTCCAATTTTAAGTTAATCTGAGAATAGTCTGTACTGCAAATCCTTGGCACCGATAAATCTCAATAGGGGTTGAGACCTCTCAGCACTACTTAAATGTAAACAAATAATGACAGTGAAAAATGACACTCACGAAATCTAATCAATTAGGTAGCAATGGAAATACCATGGCCACACATGAAATACAGAAACTGTGGTAAAAATCTGGTTTTTAACACAGTCCTTCTAAATCAATATAATAAATTTATAAGGAACTGGTATGGAATCTGGAGAAAAAACCTACCAAACAACAAACCAACCCAGAAATAAGAATCAGACTTTTATATTCTGATTCTGCATCTCAATATCTATGAGGTTTTTTCATAGGAGTGGGATAGATTCAATTTACTTTTTTTTTAAACCCTGACTTTTTAAAGGCTTTAAAGCATAATTTCTATAAAACCCAGTGACTGGGTCAGTGTTACTGAATATTTTTTCATATATTTTAATATGTTTTTTATTTGCCATTTAAAAAGTCTTGTAAATCTAAACCTATTGCTTCCTTCTTTGTTCAGTTTGATTTTATGAATTTTAATTTTACTGACTGGGTCTTGATATTTTATGTATCTGAGTAATTTTCTATGCATATAAAGAGTTATAGTACATGAATTATGTAGAATTATTAACTTTCCATTTAAATGAGATCCACCAAATTATCCTTTCCATTGACAGTTATGTTATGCCCATTAATTTATAGATAGAAGTATGAATTTGTTGTAAGTAACAGTTATAGGGGACATTTTCTCAAAAACAACTGCTATCTAGTTTGTTATCATGCTGTACAACTAAAAATTTTCATTTTCTTTCAACTTTCCAAGCTTTTTTGCTTTTGTCAATTGCTTGAAACACAGAGAATTACATTGCTATTATTATGCTATTGTGTAATAATAGCCTCTTTTACATAATTGCTATAAGAATCCCAGGGAAAGAAAAAGGACAAAGAAAAAGATAATATGGTGATTGAAGTCATCCATATTTTCTAAAATATCTGGGATATTTGCAAATATTTGTCAGGGAAGAAGCCAACTCACTATATCCTTTCCTAGTTGACTGTTAAAAAAATTAAGAAGAGAAGCAGGAAAACATTATTTCTTGAAAATTAAGGTATGATTTGGGAGGAGAAGAATAATTATTTATACTTAAGGTAGAAAAGAAGCCCAAAATGGAGAGACATAATGGAAGCAGGGAAGATTATGGGGAGAAAAGGAGTAATGTTGCTAAACTATACCAAAGTTCATCTTATTATATTGTAGGAGTGAAGGGATGAGAAACTTCGAAAAGATAAAATATCCAAGAATATATGGACTGAAAATAATAAAAATTGTCCAGGAACTTCATACAGAGTATCAAACACATAATTAATTTATAAAGATAGAGAACCATGATACCTTTTGCTGTCAGAAATCAAAACCTAGAATAAGCATACTTTGACAACACATCAATGCTTAGTGCTAAGGGCTGCTTTCTCCAGTAGTTCTGGGGCTGGAGTCTTCTTCTTGGTCACTGAAGCACATCCTGGGGCATGTGGGGCACCTGGAGTTCCTATTCCTGACTGACGGATGCAGCAGCCCCTTTCCTGTTTAAAGGTTCAGGTGGTTTGCTGAGAGCATTTCTCAGATACACACACACAGAGACACATGAACACGGACAGAGAATACAACAACAGCACCTGCTACACAGCTAGGCACAGACAGGGTGCAACATTTAGCAGCCCCCATGTACAGGACTGACATACAACGTCAGCACAGAGAGCCCTGCCTCCGCTTCGGCTGGTCTGGACTGAAGGTCACTAATGAAGGCACACATGCAACACTTTCTAGATTCGCGAGCACATTCAGGGATCCTCCAGGTACCAGCATGGCCCTTCTGCTTGTCCAACATACTTGCCCTGATCCTGTGTTTCTTACCTGCCCATACTAGCCAGCCGGTCCAGCTTGACGCTTGCTAGAAAACACACACACATTCACACACTCATTTCAAAGGCAGTCCATAATCACAGGTCTTCCTCAAATACCAACACAGACCTTTGTCTGCCCAATACCCCTGTTAGACCCAGGGCATCCTACTTGTCCCTGGTCCAACTTGAGGTTTTTGAGTCAATTAAACACACATTCTGGTGTTGGATCCCAAAATACAATATTTGCAGAGAGAGATTTGAGTGGTCTTTGCAAAGGCCATTGCCTGCAGAAGCTGGGAAAACCTCTTTTCACTAATCTCATCCCTGTGGATTCTTCCTGACTTCTTCAGCATCATGTGAAGAGACTCCTTGCATAATATTCTCACATGCCGTGCCCAAACCAGAGAGTCCGAACCCTGATTTCATCAGACCTGTGCAGAAGATCTATTGTACCTTATCTCTCCCTTTGTGTTCCCTGAATCCTTGCATTCCCTAGACCCAAATACCTGTTCCCCCCTGTAAAATTCCCTAAGAAAAAATGGGTTTTTCCCCATGAGGTAATTGTTAAGACCCCAAAAATTTGTTAATCTGGGCTTTTCCCTTATGTCATCCCCTGAAACCCCCTAATTGTAATAATTGTAATAGTTACAACCCCCTGATGAATATGTAAACCTTAAACCCTTTAAACATGAACTTGTAAATCCAATAAAGCATTCCAGCATCTTGCCTCCCTGGGATCATGTTGGCATTATTGACCTCTGCATTCTGACACATATCAAGTTTGGGGAAGATACAGAAACTCACACCCCTGCCAGCATCTGGCACATGGGCTGTGACCCATGGTGCCTCTCCAGCTGCCAGTGCAGAGCCCCTCACTCTCCTCACTCTACCCCAGTTCCTCCAGCAGCTGACACTTGGAACATACCTCATTCCCAATCCAGTGGCTGGACCAAGACCCCCATTTACTCCAGGGTCTATCACTGACACCCCGCTGCCTCCAATTGTTGACAGTACAGGCCCAGGGACCCCACACCTCAAATATCCCAAATCCTCCTCTTCTTCCTGTTTTCCCCTTCTTATCAATTACAAAATACAGGTTGATCCTCTCCAGAACTGTGCCTGGAGTTTCTTGCTGGCTCCTCAGCTAGTAACTGGGGACATTTTGTCTTTGCCTCTGTTATGCTTCATCTATTGGAGTTATATCTCTCTGTGTGTTGTTTGTACAGGTTTTTTTTTGCTTTGAGCAACCTTCAGAAAGGGGAGGGAAATATGCAGCTTTCAAATCTTTTAAATATTACTGACTGTTAAGATATGTTCAGTTATCTCAAATGACCTCCACAATAGAAAACACAATGTACAAATTTCTTTTTCTCTGTGCTGTAAAGTATGAAGAAAGAAAGGAGTTAACAGTCCTAATAGTTATGTACTTAAAATGTATCTGAGACAAATGTCATCTGAAATGGAAAGAAAATGACACACAACTTCAGTAACATGCTAAGGGAAATACCTTTTATTAAGTTGTCTACAGAATGAAGAATCAGTGAAATGTTTGACAAGGAAGAATATGTGCTAAGCAATGTTGTCTGACTGATTTTTAAGGCAAAATGAAAATCTTATTTCCACAGAAAGTTGATGGGGATATGTTCTCATAAACAAAGATCAGGCCACACCATTTTATTTGTCCTCTTTTTTCTCCACTACTACTTTCCATAGAGTACAATTATATTTTTAGAGAAGAATTCTCGAGATTCAATTTTGTTCTAATTTAAAAGAAATGCTTGCAAAGTAATATGTACTGGTAGGACATCTACAGCAAGAGTAGTACAAAGATAGCTACTTAAGAGAAAGCAGAACATAATTAGACCATGAGGTGACAAAATGTAACTCGTTTATGAAGATGTCTAAAATTGCATCTCACATTAAAAAAAAATGTCATTCTTCTGGTGATACATCTACTTTAAGCCTCTCTTCTTAACAAGTATATTTTTCACTGTTCAGAAAAAGTGATGATGCTTTAATTAACTTATAGTCACATCTTAGAATTTGTCATGGTATAAGCACTTCACTAACATCTTTTAATAATTTCTGTCACTCATTTGGTTCTGGTGCATTTTCTATTATTAATTTTTGGGGGGTTTTTTTGGCTGCAGCCCTCCAGTCACTTATGGATTACAGTAGGAGCAGCAAATATTCTTGAAAATTGTCAAGGACTGCCCCATACTAGTTTTGATATTTCTTTACAGTGTTACGGTGTGACTATTGGAAGTGTGAGTTCTGAGTGAACCAGCTTCTCTTAGGATGTGTTTTGAGGTTTGCTCCACAATAACGTTCACACAGCTCGATGGGCAGTATGAGCAAATGGACATAAAGAGGTCAGAGGACATAAAAGAGCTGAAACAATGCAGTGGATATTGTGTCTTAGATAAAATATGATAGAGTTGCAGTTGCATTGACCCTCTTTTTCTGATCCCTGATTTATGATGCAGCCATATCCACAACTAATATATAAAGATTTTCTTTTTCCCTAGTTTTGTCTCAAACCTTGATGTTATATCAAATTGTGCTGATTTTCCTTGAAGTTATATTGAAGGTAGGTCTTTCTAAAATCCATATTTAGCCATAGGAAATGATTGTGTGAAGGTCAGTAGCTGTGAACACTAAGCCCTGATACAGTCAAAGCAATTTTAACAGGATTCTATTTAACAATGAAATCCATTTACCTATTTCAAACTACAGTTATCTAGTACATAGGCGATTTTATTCATGCCTTCCCATAGGGTTGTTATCCCAAAGAGACTACATATAAACTATGTGGAAACAAATGCTGATGAAAGTCAAGAGAAATTATCTATGACCCACCTAATATATTTCTATTTCTCATTAGATATAACACACAAAACTCATCAACACTGCAAATGCAAGAAACACATTAGTCGGGGTTCTTACTTTACTGGAAAGAAAAGTATTCTATTCTCAAGTTGTGAAATTGTAGGAAACACATCTTCATTTATTTTATTATTCACATCAGTGTGTTTTACTCTTTCAATCATTTTTAAAATGTGGCCATTTTTAATATCTGTAATCTTTTGAATATCAAATAAAAGTTTTACATATTTTCTTTAGTCTCTAAAGTTACTTCGAGTGTCACTAAGGTGCTACAGAAATACTAGTAAAGACATGGAGATTACTGGGTGGCTGCTAGGAGAAATAAGTACAAATCATTCATAATTTTGAGATTTCTCATTAGTTTTTTCCATGAGTCTTGCATATTTCTCTGTCCTCACCAGAACACCAGAGTGATTCAGATATTAATAGGAGCTGCAGATAAGCATAGTGCCTAACTTCGTGAATAATGCAATTAGAAAGATGTTGTCATTCTTCGAGCTCCCACTGCTCCTTTTTTTTCCCCACCTTCCTTCTTACGTAGTGAAACCCTTAGATGTGTAATTAAATATAAAAGTATAAGATGTGCTGAATGAGGCTTTTGGTGGTTAGCATTTGTTTACCTAATCTATTCTTCTGGAAAGCAAGTGTCTTACTTAAACTTATACATTCCAAAGTTACTGGAAGGACATCTCTGTGTGATATCTGCCTTACAATGGTATGGTTATTTGCCTGAAGATTCACATCTCTTTTTGATGGCTATAGAAAGTATCTATGTGTGTAACTTGAAATTGTGTCAGAATTTTATTTGACTAACATAAGCTAATCTAGGAGAAATCTTTCATTAGCTAATGTAAATTATACTCCCCTTTTTAATCTGGGAATAGAAGTGTACATTTTGTTATAGTTATTTGTGTCAAGATGAGACCAACATTACTTAAGTAGGGTCTGGGCATGTATTTTCCTTGCAGTGAAAAATGCACAGAGTACAAAATCTTAGCACAGTACAATCACACAGAACAACTTTATTGATTTCCCTGTTTTGTCTAGATTTTAAATGGGAATGACAGTCCCATTGCTAAATTTCCAATAATAGCAATCAAAATATCAGTCGTCCCATATACAAAAACTCAGGGCAATTCAGTTTGCAAATTTGTGTTGGTTTTTCATTGTTTTTGTCTGTTAACTTCTTTTCATTTGTACCAGTTAACTACCTTTCAATATCCACTGAAACTTTATATGGTTGTTGTGATTTTAACATGTGCAAAGATACAAAAAATACAGAAAAATATTTTTAAGGATAAATTTTATTGAATTATTCTAAGAAAGACCAGAGAATTTAAATAGTTTTTGAATATTTCTGTATTTTTATAAAATGTAGGTGTACACATGACCTTTAAAGCTCTGTTCCATCTCCAAAAACATAATATCTTGCATACAACAAAGAAAAATAGAGAAAAACAGTAATAGTAACTGTCATGTTTTTTGTATGTGTGTCAGATATCAATATAATATTGATGTTGTAGGTAGGGTCTCTTGTTCAAATTTACTAGGAGTTTGTTCTACCAATACTTATTCTTATTAAAATGAAGAAAAAGGAAGTCCAAACTGAGCCTTTCTAGCATTTATCAAATAATTTATCAAGATGTAAAGACAAGTGGGTTGTCCATAACAGACAATTGCAATATTATTGCAATAGTATTAAAAATTTGTCTGTCGGTATTATAGCATGAAAAGAATGCCAAGTTTTGTGCATAGTATCTGGGGTTTTTCTCAAATTTGAGGTTATATCTACTTATTTCTGTATCCAATATTTAACAGTTGCTCATTCAACACCATAAGTTTTCTTTTTTTTTCCCTAACTTTTTTTGCAAACTTCTAGGATATTTTCACAATTAGTGTGCCTATTTTTCTGTTGTCACAAATTACTTAGTCACTTGTCTATTCACAAGGCCAGACAGGGCAGGAGAAGAAAATAAATTATTATAAAAAATCTGTCAAAGGACCGGACAAGGAAAGACTTGTAACCAAATACATCTGAAACTCTGCACATTATGTTTGCATCCATTTTATGATATGAAATTTTAATATGGAAGTTCAAGGTGAACACTACTTTTCATTCTTATGCTTAATGCTGAGAAGTAGAATTTTATTGAATGGGAAAATAAATATTGGACTTGCAGATTATGCTAACTTTTTGTCTGTATATCTGATTTACAAGTTGTGCAGTTAGCATTCATGTTCTGCGAGCCTTACTGCAGCAATGCCTGGAGTGCAGAAAAGTTGTTCAGGTTTTACATTATGTCAGGTTAGGAGGGTGCTTTGCTCACTCATGAGTGTGTAACCATCCTTTCCACTCCAGTTGTCATCTTTGCAGTTGTCTTCTCTGCTCATCAGAAAAGAAGCTTCTGAGAAATTCTGATGGTGTTCTTTCAAAATAATATGATTAATAGAACATTAGTTCATACAAAAAGAACTGGGGTTTTGTTTAGGGGTTTGTTTACTTCTTTTAGTTCATCTTTTGGAGATAGAAGGGGGCATGTTTCTGCCTTTAATATATGTATATTCAGCATCAGTCTTTCATCTTCATTATTTTAGATATCCTTTTGAAGTCAGTCTGTTGGGGATTCTTTATTTAGGTGGTTTGTTTCCATATTACTAGCCAGAAAATGACATGAAGACCAAAGTGAAGTCAGTATTTCTCCAAGAGCAAGAAAACAAAATTAATTATATTCTATCCACATTCACAATAAAGAAGAAAAACAGTGTTTTTACCAGGACAGCATAGAGAAAGGAAAAGGTGCCTTCTTTGATACAACTGCAATATCTGATAGAAAGTAGGACAGTAGAGGACAGACATATATGTTGCTTTATTAAAAATAAAATTAGGGGAAACTAGCTAATATGTCAATGTTCTGTGGGCTATATATTGGCATTTAGCCAAGGCCTTGAATGAAGGATATTATCAAAGGAGAAAAATATAGCTCAGAATCACATTTCCTTTTTGTTCCCAGATTGTGAGGGTAGAAAAATACCAATGAAGTCAAAAGAAAAGCAGTTTTCTCATGGCACTCAAATTCCTTGCAGTATGCTTTCTATCTGAGCCCAGAAAGCAACATCAGTGTCCAATATGAGGAGGACAGAAAGGGAAAACATTGACTCTGATTTGCTCATCTTGCTGACAACATAAAAAGTAATTACAGTAACACAGGATAACCTGTGCGAAGGGCTATGTGGAAGCATTTCAAAGGAGTGTAAGAAAGAGGGTGCAGAAATTAAATTTACATAGCATATACATTGTTACATAATGTAACATAATTCCATCAGGGATTATAACTGAGAAATTTTAAAAAGATACCACTAAGTATATTTACAAGTATAGCAGTCCTCTCCCCAGGCTTAAATACCACTGCTACCTCATCTCCTGATTATGGAAAAGAATGTCACCAAAACCACATTAACTTATTAAAAGACTATTATTAATTCACAGCAATACCACCATTTAGAAAAATCCCAGCAGTCTAACATTTCTGAGCAGTAACTTTCCTAATGGCAAAAGTCATTTGAGGCTTGAGAATATGTATTTCAATTTCCCTCATGTTAGATTACTTGCTTCACTAATAATTGTCATGGACAAGTGCATTTGCAAGCCTTTGGGGGCTGATATGATGCAAAACCACTTCTCCAGACTCAAACTAGCTTTGAACATACTTGTTCAAAAATGGGAGAGCCGTATCACTTATTGGATTTTTAAACAAGTAGGATAAATAAGGCAAGGCAGAACATTGCCAGAAGTGGTTTTACTGCCTTGTTCTGGTAGTACTATTACTTCATCCAAAGCTATCTCTACACCAACCTGTATTTTACTTTTAAGAAATACCTTGCCTCCTCTCATATTGCTTGGAAACCCTTTTCTTCATTTTCCCTCCTCTCTTGAGTAAGCTTCTGGGATTCTGCACAACCCATATAAACAAAACATGGGTGAGAGTATGATACATTCAAGACAATGTCAGCAATTATCACAGTTTAACCCCAACTGGCAGCTCAGCACACGTAGCTATTCGCTCACTCTCCCCTAGTGGGACAGGAGAGAGAATCAGAAGAGTAAAAGGGAGACAAATCATGGATTGAGATACAGACAATTTAATAGGTAAAGAAGAAGCCATGCATACAAGGAAAGCAAAACAAGAATTCATTCACCACTTCCCATGGGTGGGCGGGTATTTAGCAACCCCCAGGAAAGCAGGGCTCCACCTCAAGCCTGGGGAAGACAAATGCCATCCCTCCAAATAGCCTTCCTTCCTGCTTCTTCCCCCAGCTTTATATGCTGGGGGGGAAGAGCATATAGAGTCTGGGATATGCCTGTGGTCACTTGGGGTCAGTTGTGTTCCCTCCCAGCTCCTTGTGCACCCCCAGCCTCCTTGCTGGTGTGGTGGGGTGGGATGAGAGGAAGAAAAGGCCTTGACTCTGTGTAAGCTCTGCTCAGTGATGGCTAAAACATCCCTCTGTTGTCCACACAGTTTTGGTCACAAATCCACAACATAGCCCCATGCCAGCTACTATGAAGAAAATTAATTCTATCCCAACCCAAACCAGTACACATATAGAAATGATTTTATATGACTACATGGAGATTGGTATACTTCTGGAATCACTGTGCAGAGGCTTTCACAGTTATGATAGGATCAGTATTGTGATTCAAAACTTAATTACTGTCAGCATGAACATAGTAAAAAAAGGGCACTATCTTCAGCCCATGTAAACTGGTATAGCACCACAGAAATCCATTACAGCTATACTGGTTTTGATAAGCAGATAGTGCAAACATTAACTATCACCCTTTATTCCAGTAAAATAATGTGAAATAAACAGTAAAATTCATTTTAGATCCTTATAATACGCTAGAACATGAAAGAAATAAATCCAATGAAATTAAGTAATATATATAATTCTTTAAGAGTTTTTTTGTTATTGACACCAAAATATGTAAATCATACACAATACAAAGGGAACAATTCAAACACAAAACCAAATTAATACAAGACAATACATCTCACAAATCCCGATATATGGTTTTTACACTGTATTTGTGAAGTAAGGTCCAAGTTAATAAAAAGAATACCACATATCTGAAGAAACCTTTCAGGTCTCACAATTTCTTGCTGAACCTGAACCAGCTATCTAGTGTTAGGAGCATTCCCTTCCTAGTCATGTTATTAGTCCCAGAAAGACCTCTCCAGCTCTGTGGGCAGATGCCCCCACTGAGGACCCCACTTTCTGTTGAATGCATAGCTCTGAGAGAGACATACTTCCTTAATGAATTCATCATTGCCTGAGCTTGTATCCCTAAGGAAATGCAGACAACTTGAAATAATTTTTTTGTTATAAGAAAAACTCCAGGTTAAAAGTAAAATTATCTTTTTATGCTGTATCTAGAAGTTTAGGAAAGGGAAAGAGATTTAAAATTAATATATATATATATACACCTTATAGCTGCAACTAGTCTCACTTGAATTGAAGATAATCAGTTCATTTCTGGAAGTAAAATCAACTAATTGCCAGGATTATTGACCTAACTCGTAGCCTCAGTTCTAGGCTTTCAGACAAAAGCCATTCTTTAACTTGTTTCTCCATAAATAGAATCATCATTTACCTGCCCTCCTCTCAATTTCTGTTGTGGAAAAATAACCCCCAGGAGATTTCTGCTACTTTCCAACCTCAGAAATTATTCTGTATATTCAAGTCCATTCAGAACTTCTGTGGTTTTTGACACAGCCTTGATGCTGTCCGGACTCAGCTAGAACCAACATCTACTTGGCTACAAACAAATCACTCACTGAATAGGATTGAAACAGGTTCAATATTTGACTGGAGCTGGAAACGAGCCATTTATCTGGAATGAACAAAATTGCCTTTGCATATTAGGAAGACAGTATCTGTTTTCTGGAGTGACATAAATGATATTTTATACACTGAAATGCATATCATATGCAATCACAGAATAATGTTTTCCTTCATACAAAGATAAGGGGTAGTGCTATCCTTCAGTAGAAACTAGGTGTTACATGATTTTGAGTAAGAGTTACTCAGAGTCCTTGAGTAAGCCAGGTGCTTTCCTCCTGGTTTTGTACATCTGTAATGATAGCATCTAAATTTTTCACCATATTTAGTGCCTTTAGCCTTGCTGTTTTGAATTCCAAGGAGTGCTGCCTTCAAATGTACCTAGAAGAGGGGGGAAAACAAAACAAAAAAACCAATCAACCAACCAAAACCCCTACCAAAAGGCTCCAGAGGCTATTGTTCCTAGCTGCCTTGCATGGATATGAACATAGATGGCTTAAATGATGTCTTGATCAGGACCTACATCCCGGGCCGGGTCTACAAACAACAAGTTATTATGTAAAATACCACCCTTCACTGATGTCCTCATCCACAAGTGTTAGCTTGGTATCAAAGTCAGAGAATAAACAGTAGGCTGTGAAGCAGTTTCACATTGGTTTTAGTTAAGAAGGGAAATGACTACAGTGATGAGAAAGGCAAGATTTCAGAGAATCCCACCAGGAGTTTGGCTCAGACATTCTCCTTCATCTCTTCCCCTAAGACACGAATGTGATTTCCTTCTTCACTATGTAGAGAACTCACATGCCTTATTGATGATGAAGTAATGGGACTGTACACACACACACACACACCACTCAGTTTTCAGGATTCTCCACAGAGCTCTCTGTGCATTCTCTTTATTAACCTCTTCGGGTAAACAGCATCTGGTGTTGCCATTTAGTTAACTAGAATTCCCAGCATTCTTCCTCAGCTCCAAGGCCAAAACACTCCCTTTTGGTTCTAATCAACTGTACACAGGTCCTGCTGGCTCAGCTTGTTCCCACAATGCCCACTTTTCCTTCAGAGACTCTGGGTTAAATGCATTTGTTTTGCTAATTTTGGATAATTGTCTTAGTTATGTCAGATTAATCTGAAATAAACTTAGGATAAATGGACACTGCATGTTATTACAATGCCAGTCTGACTATTTGTTGAAAGTTTCTTTAAGTGTGGAACTTGCATCCACTTTATTGTACCATAGCCCTGTAAAAAGTTTTCTAGAGGAGAACCTCAGCAAGTCTCATTGAGTTCCCAAAGAGACAGTATCCCCTGCACTAAACAAATTATATAACCAAGATAGCCACTTACCACTCAGTTTAAAGACATGAATAAACAGCCTTCAGTCCCTCCTTCATGTTGCTTAAAATGTGTATTTGGTGACATTTGCAATTAAACTGTCTCCGGTGTACTTTTAAGAGCAGGAAAATATCACCGAAACGACATATCATGTCACAGCATAATTAAACCTAAAAGCAGTGGAGAAAGGCTAGTCCTGTTCTAATACAGACACAGGAACAGTAATTATCAAGTCAAGTCCTTTATTAGCTATCCAGGGCTTCTTCACTGTATTTATTGTATCTCTTTTTTTTCTGAAGACCACCATAATGCAACCCTCTGGAAGTCAGCTCATTAGACAGTACCTATTATTTCTCAGAATGCTAAGTGTTACACTGCATTAATTTTATTATTTATACAAAAGAAAATTATATAGATGACAATGTAGAACAAGAAATAGAAGTTAAGATATCCTGAGTCCCTCACTTCTTACTCCAAAACCAATACTTTCCAGAATACATTGTGTTTTCTCCCAGTAGTATCTAGAAGCTGTGCTGTTTTTGCCACAGGTCTGCATATGTGATACCTTCAAAGACCTTGCTTGTATTGCTCTCAAAAAAACCCAACAAACAAACAAACAAACCCAACAAACCACTATAAACCAAACCAAAATGAAAAAAAACCCTCTCACCTAAAACTTCAAAAAGACAATTTCACTGTTCTGTGCGTTCCATGTGAGCCTGCCACAGCAAGGTAGTGAATTTTCAGGAAAGTTATCAGCACCTCATCAAATAGAACAGAGTACCTAATAATTTTAAGAGATCTTTATCTGATTAGCAAGAGGCAGACAGTCTGAAAGTGCAATCCAGCTCTCTGAAGTAAGGATCATGATGGGAGGACTGCTGCTGAATTAGTTTCGCTGTAAAATTTTTCTGTAAATTATAGTATATTGCTTACATCCCTTTCCCATCTTCCAGACGATGGAAATCTTGATAGCAACAACAAGGAGGCAAATGAGATTTCTAGAACTAAACCCAGTCCTTCCTAATCTATTAATTTCTACAGGTGAGGGTTATCACAACTGCTGATCTATCTTTTATCAGGCCTGAAAAAAGTAAGATTTTTGATCAGTGTAACTTAAAGGCTTTTATGGCAGCTTTTGCCATGCAGTGAAATAATTCCCAGTACCTAAAATGGGGAGCACCATGAGCAATATGTGACATCCTTTAAGCTCACACAGACTTTAGAAAGAAATCAGTAGATGACATTTTGCTCTGGTCCCAGGCCCAAAAGTGCCTACTGCTGGTTCATAGTGAAAAATCTCACTTTTCTCCTTTATCTGGCCCAGTGTATCACTAGTTTCCTTCAGATCTTAATCAATCAGTCCAGGTAACAGTGTAAGAATGGAAGGAATTTTCAGGAAGAATATTATTAGGAAAACTTGTGGAGATTAGAGGTGTCCCAAAGAATAAGCCTGATGAGTCTGCTTATCAAGAAGCAGCAAGCCAAGGGTAGATCCCATTGTGTGAATTTCTTGTATTCAGTCATAGTCACAGACATATAGTGTTAAACTCTGGTTTTAGCTATAATAATAGCAAATCTAAATCCCTAAATAGGGAATTGAAGGACAGCTTTTCCTTGCACAGAAACATACTGAAAAATCATGCTAGTCATAGAATAGTAATGTTAATGTCAGTTCATCCAAATTTGAATAGATATTGTATCTCAAAGGATTGAGGTAATTTTTATCACTAACTGAGCATGTAGGCTTTTCAGAAGCAAGATTGATAACACAGTAAATATTAACATCAAAAAATGACCACGACTTTATTACCATTTTTAGAGCTAGAAAACTAAAACTGCAAGAAATCCTATATGTGGTGTTGGTCTTTTTGTTTTTTAGCGTGTTAAGGGTGTCATTCAGTCAACTTCTACAACTGGTTAAAATGAAAATTACTTCTCGCTGGTTTCTCAGATAAATGCATGCAAATTTCATAGCTCATCTAGAATAGTAATCAATACATATTCTAAATATTCAAATTTATTACTTATAGAACACAGAAATAAAAAATATTACCTCATTTTCTCCATGCTGGAGTCTTTGGTTAATAATTGAATGTTGAAAACATGTTGGGTTTCTTCTCCTTGCATAACAGCTGTGCTTTTTACCTAACAAAACCTTTGGGATTTTGTGACAGCAGGAAAACAAAATACTTCCTAATGTGTTTTGTTGTTTTAATATACTAGCTTCAACAGAATTCAAATACCATGAATTCACTTAAAAAACACCCCTAAAAATACTCTATTCAAGACATTATTTTTTACGTTAATTTTAATCTATAGGAAAATAGAACATGGGAGGGAAATGAAATTTTAAAGATATGTGGTCCATCAAAGATTAACATTTACAGAGTGAAATAATTGACAAATAATCACATTGGACACTGAGGAAAAGGGCTTGTAGATAAGGAAAATACAATATTTTGTGATACTACGAAAGCTCCAGCCTGAAAGGGATTAATATATTTTTCTTAAATTTACATATTCATTGAATAAGTTTTCAATATACTGAATAAGTATTTCAAATAATTTGAAAGTAGCAAAAAATGTTTATAAATGGTATTTTTTCTTTCCATTATAAAAGCCCATTTTTTTATATCCTTCAGTCTCACCTACTAGCTAATATTTCCTTTTCATCTCATGTATTTAATAGAGCTTTAATTAAATGTTTTCTTGGTCTACAATGAAATTAACATTATTCCTAGATACCAAATGTCTTGGCAAAGAAAAACTGAAATGGTGAAAAATACTTGCTCATGGCAAGTGGATTCTGGCAGTGGAGAGGACTGCATGCACAACCTCGTGACTTGTATGGTAGTTTTGTCTGGTTACATTTTAAAGCATAGAGAAATCATTATTAAGTGATTAAACCAAGCCAATGGATGCCTTAACATTATTCATAAAATAGATGCAAATATTCAGTATGCTGTATTATGCAGAGGAGAAAGAGGAAGGATAGGGAAGGAGAACCCATTAGAGAAATTGCCAAAGAATTGTGAAACATGCACAGAACAGGTTAGACAGATAGGATGATCAAGTCTACATACAACTTCCAGCAGATATTGCACAAACAATACTTAGCTTCCCCACTGTACTCCAAAATCTCAGTGCAGGCTCACTTTCCTTTAAGATAATGGAAATATAATTTTGAAGCCTGCATGACAGCGAAAGTATTTCAATATTAAAAAAAAAAATTCCCTTTGAGTCTTCCTTATACAGGATCAAATTTAGAAGAGTCTTCATTTTTATTGTACTCCTTCTAAAGCTTCCCACTTCTTCCTTTAAAATATCTCATTATGAAAGTTCCGTGATTTTAAAAAAACTTCTAGTGTAATGTGTGCGATGTATGTCTGTGTGTTAATAGTGAGATTTTGATAGCAAAGGTGGACACTATTAGTACTCCTTGCCCCGATTCTACTTTCCCAGCATCTGTCAGTTTTCCTACCTGCCCAGCAGCAGGTCAAATCCTGCTACTCAAAAACAAAGTGGCTGGAACTTCGTAACACTCAGAGGTTCATTCACTTCCGTGGGTCGCTCATGGAGGTGCATTTTATGGTGGTCCTGGGATCACAGCCTGTGTATGGAGAATACAGAACTCTTGCACAATTAATCTTCAGGAATATGTTCCCAAACAACTTTTCAGTATTCAAGGAACTAAATAATTCATGTACTGTTGGGGATTCCCTCATACTTACTTATATACTAATACACTTATCAATAATAAAAGCAAGAACAGTGGTAATTATGGACTACTGTGTCTTTGTACACTTGTGCCACATGAGAAACTAAGATGATTGGTGGTGTCAATTTCACTGATGTGTTTACAGTTAGAGAAAAAGTCTGGGCCATATCTGAAGATAAATATCAAAACATATCAAGAGGAAAAGTAATCTTGCTGAAAGCTGTGTGATGGACCTAAATAACCTTTTTTTCGAGATCTGTTTCTGATATTGATGTCTTTACATATGAAGTCTGAATATATTTTGGCTGGTCACTTCAAAACAACAACAAAAAATTCAAGACAATACAATTTTTCCAGAGAAACCATCTGCAGATTACAGATAAGAAAGAAGCATGCAATCAATTGCCTGTGTTATCAGTATTTTAACTTGTACCTTTGCTAAAATATTATCCATGTTTAAATAGCTTGAGATTTTTAAATCATTTAGCCTTTTGTCACTCCTTTTTCCGTACAAGTTTGTAACACCTGTTTTCATAGTTAATATTATTCTTCATGGTTTCCCTATTACATATAAATCATTTTCTGTCTTCTTACTATATATCAATAAAAATAGAAAACTAAGGCATGAGTCTGAATTTTAGGGCATCAAAATTCATATGGTTAATTTCAGCTATCGAGTACCTTTTCAGCAACATTATAACAAGGTGGAAATTAAAGAAATTGTTCTAAAATGAAAATAAGCCATAAGCTAAATAAGGTTCAAGTATGGGAAAGTGCGTTTTGCAGGGGATTTCATGGTTAAAGATAAGAGCTACATCTACACAAATCAGTTAAAAATGTCTGGAGCCCAGGCCCTATAGCTCAAATAGCCATCTTGTTGTCCTATGGATTCAGTACTAAGTCTTCTTTTGACCTGGGCCAGGGAGTATTTCCCAAAAAAATTTGAGGCATCATCTGGAGCTTAACCAGTGACTATTCCTCAAAAGACCAGCCTCTTCCAGGGAATAATGGAGTTTTAGAGACCTACACAAGACTATGCCAGTTGGTTTCAGGATAAAAGGCTGGACCCTGGCACTCCTTAATTTATAGGCATAAATGAAGCCACAGGGTTAAAGCTGCCTTTGAACATCATTTGTTTCTTTTCTGCTGTCACAAGCCTTTCCTAGGCTTAGGAGGAGAAAGTCGATTGATTGAAAAATAATTAAATGTAATTGAAACTTCTGCTTATATCTTGATGTTTTGCATATACTACTTCCTATCTGTCTCTTGATGTAATCTTCTTTATATTTGTTTATGCAAAGTAATCTCTTATCACTTCTTTATAGTCTACTAATTTACCTTTCTTATCTCTTTTCCTAACTTTTTCTTTTTCCTTTTTCTTTATTAATTTCTCAATATGTTTTATAATATTATTGGAGGATACATAGTGGATCATTGAAGCATATCAAAACATTAACTCTAAAAAGACAGGCTAACATACTGGAAAATTGAAATTTTCACAGTGTCAAAACCATAATGTTCTTTACAGACCTGGTGTTCATTATACATTCTGTGAAATTAGCAAATTTTAGGGAACTAAATTGTCAGTTGACTCTTGTTAACCAAGTTTTCAAGAATATTTCATATTCCTTACATACAAGCACTTCCCTTACTTTTAGAAATATCTGCATATATCATCTTCATCAAGTTCCCAGAATTCCTGTAATCGAATCATTAATAGTTTTAAACAGCTGTATTTTCAATTAACATATACACCATTTACATTGATTCCAGTACTTCACTTTCTATATGAAGTTTTAAACATATATAGCAATCTATGGTTTTTAGAGTAAAAAATTTAGATATGCCAACTAGATTGTCTAATTAAAGAAGTAATTGAAGAGTCAGAGCCAAATGATTTTAAGTACTGCATCTACACTTTGATATTTAATACACAGAAAAGATAGAATTACAGGTTTTCCAAGGAAAGCAATTAACACATTGTTGGATATCTTTGAAGGAATATTTCAGAAGGCATATAACTAGTAATACACTCTGTGACTTTTCCACTCTACGTTCCAGCTTTTAGAGCATTTTGATTTTATGAAGACTGGGGCCTAGAATAAGGATCCAGATTTCTTTCCCAGACACAGTGACTGTTATTACATTATCCTCAGCAAATATAGTCCAAATTTACATGATTTAAATTAAGAAGATACGCTAGACTTACAAGTTTTAATTTCTTGTAACATCACAGTTTCTTTAACTTATTTCAGTGTTTGTAGATTAGTCTATTTCTTCATCAAAAAGAAACTTTTTCTCCCACATTGCTAAAAGCCAAGGCAGTAAATATCCTATCTAGTCAGTGCTCGCTCTCATTGGCTACACCTGCACCAGGCACAGCCTAGACAGTCAGTTTCCATCCTTTATTGCACAGCTTCCTGCTCCATATACTTCTGCTGCTGAAGAAGTCACAGAAGGATGTGACACATATGGCAGTTATTGCTACTCTTAACCATTAATGCTATAACCATCATTTCTTTAGACTTATTTAGAAAAGAAGGTAACTGGAAGCTTAGCTTTTTATTTTTAATTACTCTTTCCCTATCTTGCTAATTTGCTTCCACATGGACTTCTTTTGAATAGATACAGAGAGTATTTCTATTACTACACGGCTTAGTGGTTTTACAGTACCACAACATTGCACACTTCAACTGATTTCACCCACTATAATCAAACTTATACAACACTGTTGCTGTATTTTTACTCAAGTGTGTATTTGGTGGGCTGTGTCAAATCTGCTAAAACTTGTAGAGGGCAGTGCAGCTTGAGCAGAGCACCCTGTTTACAAGATACGGTAGAGATCATGAAAGTGGCTGTAAAAGAATAGGAGATTGGAAGTGACTGGCAAGAAGAAGGACAAGATAAAATGAAATAACAAAGTATGAATAAAATTTGGTCATCTGAAGTCCCATAACAAAAGTCAATGCCATAAATATTTTCATTTCAGATTTATGTTTTAATACAAACTTGTAGTATCCCTTTTAGTATGTTGAATCATTTTTAATTATTGTTCTCCAGGTTTATTTGTACCACTAATTTCAGTAAGAAGTTGTTTGACAGAGAACTTCAGCATTGAGACTTTGACATTAGAATCATACTTAAATCAGCTCTTATTCATCATAGCATTCAGTCTATTTACAGTAAATCTATAATAAGGATTTGGCTCTTGTCCTGTAACACATAAAAAAATTTTATATTTTACATTGTACATTTTACTGTGTTGGGCTGTGTCCAGCATGGCCTTCAGGCTGCCGTGTGATGAGGCCAGTAAGCTCACTGTAATGGAGGAGACTGAAGGCATCACCCACTTGGTAGCAGAGTTCATGACACCTGTGTGCCTTGCCTTTGTAACAGTGCAGCAAGAAGTGCTCATGTGAACTTTCTTTTTGACAGTAGAAATTTTTAATAGAGTTGTTTTATTGTAAGAAAATCATGTATTAACTCAAATAACCAAAAAAGGAGGAACTTTTCTCCATGGGCAGGTTTGTCATGGGAAGCTATGTCTAGGGTCTATATGATGATACATGAAAGCAGGGTTCCTGTCATCTGAAGGGATGTAAGATTTACCTTTTATCTGTCTTACTCCTTATTCTACATTATTATGACAACCATTTCGTTAGGCCATTTATTGGGTTTTTCTTATTTAGATAAAAAAAGAAGTCTGTACCTCCCATTCCACTGGGAACAACCTTCAAATAAATAAAATCATGTGTGAAAAAAGGTTTGACATACTGGAATTGATCTAAACACAATATTGTATAAGTGCTACTATTATTACTTTTTTGATAAAAGGAAAGAGAAAAGTAAAGAATTAATGAACTTCGTGGCACATTTTATTTATTTTCACTCAGATACTTCTGTACAGGGTAAAGTATGTCTGTGAAATTTTCCCACTCACATATTTTCATTACATGAGTTTTCCTTTATCTACACTGATTGCCTCCTAAAATGATTTTTCATACACATTTTATGTCTTTCATTTTATATTTGTATTTTACAGGCATTAATAAATATATGTGTATTAAATGAATCAATAGTTCATTATAATAGAGCGATATACTACAGGTAGAAATTGAAGTGACATGATGAAAAAAGGGATACAATGCTTAATAGAAATGTTTTTCTGAACTGGCAAAAAAAAATTGTGGGAAATAGCAGCTTCCTCTTCACAATCATGAAAAACATCTCCTAGTTCCTTCTTTGAATTACACTGTAGAAACTATAATAGCATAACACTCACATGACAAGATCAATTAGCGGTAAGAGTCATGGGAAATATGTTAACATTTGAAAGAAGAAGGTCTATTTTCTCTCAAACTTCGAAATATTTTCTCAGTTTGACAGTCAGCCAAGCTGGAGATAACTCAGTAAGACTCAAATATATGCAAAGATTCACAGTTTGGAAGCTCTGTGTGCAGTGAGATAAATTGCTAACAGCCAAAAAAAAACCCTCAGGCTTTGATAATCAGATAAGAACTCAGCTGACAAGGTCTAGGCCTGAGCACTTTAATAGTGGAAATAAACTGGGATAGTGATAGTCTTGGCAATGACACAAAATATCAGGCAAAAAAAAATGGAGATGAAGTAAAATATGATGCCATGTTCCCTGAAAGATATTTATGGCATTATTGGAGATTTGTCTANGATGGAAATCTTGATAGCAACAACAAGGAGGCAAATGAGATTTCTAGAACTAAACCCAGTCCTTCCTAATCTATTAATTTCTACAGGTGAGGGTTATCACAACTGCTGATCTATCTTTTATCAGGCCTGAAAAAAGTAAGATTTTTGATCAGTGTAACTTAAAGGCTTTTATGGCAGCTTTTGCCATGCAGTGAAATAATTCCCAGTACCTAAAATGGGGAGCACCATGAGCAATATGTGACATCCTTTAAGCTCACACAGACTTTAGAAAGAAATCAGTAGATGACATTTTGCTCTGGTCCCAGGCCCAAAAGTGCCTACTGCTGGTTCATAGTGAAAAATCTCACTTTTCTCCTTTATCTGGCCCAGTGTATCACTAGTTTCCTTCAGATCTTAATCAATCAGTCCAGGTAACAGTGTAAGAATGGAAGGAATTTTCAGGAAGAATATTATTAGGAAAACTTGTGGAGATTAGAGGTGTCCCAAAGAATAAGCCTGATGAGTCTGCTTATCAAGAAGCAGCAAGCCAAGGGTAGATCCCATTGTGTGAATTTCTTGTATTCAGTCATAGTCACAGACATATAGTGTTAAACTCTGGTTTTAGCTATAATAATAGCAAATCTAAATCCCTAAATAGGGAATTGAAGGACAGCTTTTCCTTGCACAGAAACATACTGAAAAATCATGCTAGTCATAGAATAGTAATGTTAATGTCAGTTCATCCAAATTTGAATAGATATTGTATCTCAAAGGATTGAGGTAATTTTTATCACTAACTGAGCATGTAGGCTTTTCAGAAGCAAGATTGATAACACAGTAAATATTAACATCAAAAAATGACCACGACTTTATTACCATTTTTAGAGCTAGAAAACTAAAACTGCAAGAAATCCTATATGTGGTGTTGGTCTTTTTGTTTTTTAGCGTGTTAAGGGTGTCATTCAGTCAACTTCTACAACTGGTTAAAATGAAAATTACTTCTCGCTGGTTTCTCAGATAAATGCATGCAAATTTCATAGCTCATCTAGAATAGTAATCAATACATATTCTAAATATTCAAATTTATTACTTATAGAACACAGAAATAAAAAATATTACCTCATTTTCTCCATGCTGGAGTCTTTGGTTAATAATTGAATGTTGAAAACATGTTGGGTTTCTTCTCCTTGCATAACAGCTGTGCTTTTTACCTAACAAAACCTTTGGGATTTTGTGACAGCAGGAAAACAAAATACTTCCTAATGTGTTTTGTTGTTTTAATATACTAGCTTCAACAGAATTCAAATACCATGAATTCACTTAAAAAACACCCCTAAAAATACTCTATTCAAGACATTATTTTTTACGTTAATTTTAATCTATAGGAAAATAGAACATGGGAGGGAAATGAAATTTTAAAGATATGTGGTCCATCAAAGATTAACATTTACAGAGTGAAATAATTGACAAATAATCACATTGGACACTGAGGAAAAGGGCTTGTAGATAAGGAAAATACAATATTTTGTGATACTACGAAAGCTCCAGCCTGAAAGGGATTAATATATTTTTCTTAAATTTACATATTCATTGAATAAGTTTTCAATATACTGAATAAGTATTTCAAATAATTTGAAAGTAGCAAAAAATGTTTATAAATGGTATTTTTTCTTTCCATTATAAAAGCCCATTTTTTTATATCCTTCAGTCTCACCTACTAGCTAATATTTCCTTTTCATCTCATGTATTTAATAGAGCTTTAATTAAATGTTTTCTTGGTCTACAATGAAATTAACATTATTCCTAGATACCAAATGTCTTGGCAAAGAAAAACTGAAATGGTGAAAAATACTTGCTCATGGCAAGTGGATTCTGGCAGTGGAGAGGACTGCATGCACAACCTCGTGACTTGTATGGTAGTTTTGTCTGGTTACATTTTAAAGCATAGAGAAATCATTATTAAGTGATTAAACCAAGCCAATGGATGCCTTAACATTATTCATAAAATAGATGCAAATATTCAGTATGCTGTATTATGCAGAGGAGAAAGAGGAAGGATAGGGAAGGAGAACCCATTAGAGAAATTGCCAAAGAATTGTGAAACATGCACAGAACAGGTTAGACAGATAGGATGATCAAGTCTACATACAACTTCCAGCAGATATTGCACAAACAATACTTAGCTTCCCCACTGTACTCCAAAATCTCAGTGCAGGCTCACTTTCCTTTAAGATAATGGAAATATAATTTTGAAGCCTGCATGACAGCGAAAGTATTTCAATATTAAAAAAAAAAATTCCCTTTGAGTCTTCCTTATACAGGATCAAATTTAGAAGAGTCTTCATTTTTATTGTACTCCTTCTAAAGCTTCCCACTTCTTCCTTTAAAATATCTCATTATGAAAGTTCCGTGATTTTAAAAAAACTTCTAGTGTAATGTGTGCGATGTATGTCTGTGTGTTAACAGTGAGATTTTGATAGCAAAGGTGGACACTATTAGTACTCCTTGCCCCGATTCTACTTTCCCAGCATCTGTCAGTTTTCCTACCTGCCCAGCAGCAGGTCAAATCCTGCTACTCAAAAACAAAGTGGCTGGAACTTCGTAACACTCAGAGGTTCATTCACTTCCGTGGGTCGCTCATGGAGGTGCATTTTATGGTGGTCCTGGGATCACAGCCTGTGTATGGAGAATACAGAACTCTTGCACAATTAATCTTCAGGAATATGTTCCCAAACAACTTTTCAGTATTCAAGGAACTAAATAATTCATGTACTGTTGGGGATTCCCTCATACTTACTTATATACTAATACACTTATCAATAATAAAAGCAAGAACAGTGGTAATTATGGACTACTGTGTCTTTGTACACTTGTGCCACATGAGAAACTAAGATGATTGGTGGTGTCAATTTCACTGATGTGTTTACAGTTAGAGAAAAAGTCTGGGCCATATCTGAAGATAAATATCAAAACATATCAAGAGGAAAAGTAATCTTGCTGAAAGCTGTGTGATGGACCTAAATAACCTTTTTTTCGAGATCTGTTTCTGATATTGATGTCTTTACATATGAAGTCTGAATATATTTTGGCTGGTCACTTCAAAACAACAACAAAAAATTCAAGACAATACAATTTTTCCAGAGAAACCATCTGCAGATTACAGATAAGAAAGAAGCATGCAATCAATTGCCTGTGTTATCAGTATTTTAACTTGTACCTTTGCTAAAATATTATCCATGTTTAAATAGCTTGAGATTTTTAAATCATTTAGCCTTTTGTCACTCCTTTTTCCGTACAAGTTTGTAACACCTGTTTTCATAGTTAATATTATTCTTCATGGTTTCCCTATTACATATAAATCATTTTCTGTCTTCTTACTATATATCAATAAAAATAGAAAACTAAGGCATGAGTCTGAATTTTAGGGCATCAAAATTCATATGGTTAATTTCAGCTATCGAGTACCTTTTCAGCAACATTATAACAAGGTGGAAATTAAAGAAATTGTTCTAAAATGAAAATAAGCCATAAGCTAAATAAGGTTCAAGTATGGGAAAGTGCGTTTTGCAGGGGATTTCATGGTTAAAGATAAGAGCTACATCTACACAAATCAGTTAAAAATGTCTGGAGCCCAGGCCCTATAGCTCAAATAGCCATCTTGTTGTCCTATGGATTCAGTACTAAGTCTTCTTTTGACCTGGGCCAGGGAGTATTTCCCAAAAAAATTTGAGGCATCATCTGGAGCTTAACCAGTGACTATTCCTCAAAAGACCAGCCTCTTCCAGGGAATAATGGAGTTTTAGAGACCTACACAAGACTATGCCAGTTGGTTTCAGGATAAAAGGCTGGACCCTGGCACTCCTTAATTTATAGGCATAAATGAAGCCACAGGGTTAAAGCTGCCTTTGAACATCATTTGTTTCTTTTCTGCTGTCACAAGCCTTTCCTAGGCTTAGGAGGAGAAAGTCGATTGATTGAAAAATAATTAAATGTAATTGAAACTTCTGCTTATATCTTGATGTTTTGCATATACTACTTCCTATCTGTCTCTTGATGTAATCTTCTTTATATTTGTTTATGCAAAGTAATCTCTTATCACTTCTTTATAGTCTACTAATTTACCTTTCTTATCTCTTTTCCTAACTTTTTCTTTTTCCTTTTTCTTTATTAATTTCTCAATATGTTTTATAATATTATTGGAGGATACATAGTGGATCATTGAAGCATATCAAAACATTAACTCTAAAAAGACAGGCTAACATACTGGAAAATTGAAATTTTCACAGTGTCAAAACCATAATGTTCTTTACAGACCTGGTGTTCATTATACATTCTGTGAAATTAGCAAATTTTAGGGAACTAAATTGTCAGTTGACTCTTGTTAACCAAGTTTTCAAGAATATTTCATATTCCTTACATACAAGCACTTCCCTTACTTTTAGAAATATCTGCATATATCATCTTCATCAAGTTCCCAGAATTCCTGTAATCGAATCATTAATAGTTTTAAACAGCTGTATTTTCAATTAACATATACACCATTTACATTGATTCCAGTACTTCACTTTCTATATGAAGTTTTAAACATATATAGCAATCTATGGTTTTTAGAGTAAAAAATTTAGATATGCCAACTAGATTGTCTAATTAAAGAAGTAATTGAAGAGTCAGAGCCAAATGATTTTAAGTACTGCATCTACACTTTGATATTTAATACACAGAAAAGATAGAATTACAGGTTTTCCAAGGAAAGCAATTAACACATTGTTGGATATCTTTGAAGGAATATTTCAGAAGGCATATAACTAGTAATACACTCTGTGACTTTTCCACTCTACGTTCCAGCTTTTAGAGCATTTTGATTTTATGAAGACTGGGGCCTAGAATAAGGATCCAGATTTCTTTCCCAGACACAGTGACTGTTATTACATTATCCTCAGCAAATATAGTCCAAATTTACATGATTTAAATTAAGAAGATACGCTAGACTTACAAGTTTTAATTTCTTGTAACATCACAGTTTCTTTAACTTATTTCAGTGTTTGTAGATTAGTCTATTTCTTCATCAAAAAGAAACTTTTTCTCCCACATTGCTAAAAGCCAAGGCAGTAAATATCCTATCTAGTCAGTGCTCGCTCTCATTGGCTACACCTGCACCAGGCACAGCCTAGACAGTCAGTTTCCATCCTTTATTGCACAGCTTCCTGCTCCATATACTTCTGCTGCTGAAGAAGTCACAGAAGGATGTGACACATATGGCAGTTATTGCTACTCTTAACCATTAATGCTATAACCATCATTTCTTTAGACTTATTTAGAAAAGAAGGTAACTGGAAGCTTAGCTTTTTATTTTTAATTACTCTTTCCCTATCTTGCTAATTTGCTTCCACATGGACTTCTTTTGAATAGATACAGAGAGTATTTCTATTACTACACGGCTTAGTGGTTTTACAGTACCACAACATTGCACACTTCAACTGATTTCACCCACTATAATCAAACTTATACAACACTGTTGCTGTATTTTTACTCAAGTGTGTATTTGGTGGGCTGTGTCAAATCTGCTAAAACTTGTAGAGGGCAGTGCAGCTTGAGCAGAGCACCCTGTTTACAAGATACGGTAGAGATCATGAAAGTGGCTGTAAAAGAATAGGAGATTGGAAGTGACTGGCAAGAAGAAGGACAAGATAAAATGAAATAACAAAGTATGAATAAAATTTGGTCATCTGAAGTCCCATAACAAAAGTCAATGCCATAAATATTTTCATTTCAGATTTATGTTTTAATACAAACTTGTAGTATCCCTTTTAGTATGTTGAATCATTTTTAATTATTGTTCTCCAGGTTTATTTGTACCACTAATTTCAGTAAGAAGTTGTTTGACAGAGAACTTCAGCATTGAGACTTTGACATTAGAATCATACTTAAATCAGCTCTTATTCGTCATAGCATTCAGTCTATTTACAGTAAATCTATAATAAGGATTTGGCTCTTGTCCTGTAACACATAAAAAAATTTTATATTTTACATTGTACATTTTACTGTGTTGGGCTGTGTCCAGCATGGCCTTCAGGCTGCCGTGTGATGAGGCCAGTAAGCTCACTGTAATGGAGGAGACTGAAGGCATCACCCACTTGGTAGCAGAGTTCATGACACCTGTGTGCCTTGCCTTTGTAACAGTGCAGCAAGAAGTGCTCATGTGAACTTTCTTTTTGACAGTAGAAATTTTTAATAGAGTTGTTTTATTGTAAGAAAATCATGTATTAACTCAAATAACCAAAAAAGGAGGAACTTTTCTCCATGGGCAGGTTTGTCATGGGAAGCTATGTCTAGGGTCTATATGATGATACATGAAAGCAGGGTTCCTGTCATCTGAAGGGATGTAAGATTTACCTTTTATCTGTCTTACTCCTTATTCTACATTATTATGACAACCATTTCGTTAGGCCATTTATTGGGTTTTTCTTATTTAGATAAAAAAAGAAGTCTGTACCTCCCATTCCACTGGGAACAACCTTCAAATAAATAAAATCATGTGTGAAAAAAGGTTTGACATACTGGAATTGATCTAAACACAATATTGTATAAGTGCTACTATTATTACTTTTTTGATAAAAGGAAAGAGAAAAGTAAAGAATTAATGAACTTCGTGGCACATTTTATTTATTTTCACTCAGATACTTCTGTACAGGGTAAAGTATGTCTGTGAAATTTTCCCACTCACATATTTTCATTACATGAGTTTTCCTTTATCTACACTGATTGCCTCCTAAAATGATTTTTCATACACATTTTATGTCTTTCATTTTATATTTGTATTTTACAGGCATTAATAAATATATGTGTATTAAATGAATCAATAGTTCATTATAATAGAGCGATATACTACAGGTAGAAATTGAAGTGACATGATGAAAAAAGGAATACAATGCTTAATAGAAATGTTTTTCTGAACTGGCAAAAAAAAATTGTGGGAAATAGCAGCTTCCTCTTCACAATCATGAAAAACATCTCCTAGTTCCTTCTTTGAATTACACTGTAGAAACTATAATAGCATAACACTCACATGACAAGATCAATTAGCGGTAAGAGTCATGGGAAATATGTTAACATTTGAAAGAAGAAGGTCTATTTTCTCTCAAACTTCGAAATATTTTCTCAGTTTGACAGTCAGCCAAGCTGGAGATAACTCAGTAAGACTCAAATATATGCAAAGATTCACAGTTTGGAAGCTCTGTGTGCAGTGAGATAAATTGCTAACAGCCAAAAAAAAACCCTCAGGCTTTGATAATCAGATAAGAACTCAGCTGACAAGGTCTAGGCCTGAGCACTTTAATAGTGGAAATAAACTGGGATAGTGATAGTCTTGGCAATGACACAAAATATCAGGCAAAAAAAAATGGAGATGAAGTAAAATATGATGCCATGTTCCCTGAAAGATATTTATGGCATTATTGGAGATTTGTAAAAAAAAAAAAAAATACAAAAAAACCCTGTCCCAGCCTCCACCTAATAATACATAGAACATATCACGGAAAAAATATGTTGTCATTTTTCTTCCTGTGAAATGCTGACAGACTTGACAACAGTGTTTCCAGAATAAAAAAAAAATCAGTCAGATCTACATGTCTACATGGTTG
Organism: Lepidothrix coronata; assembly: GCF_001604755.1. Lineage (NCBI taxonomy): Eukaryota > Metazoa > Chordata > Aves > Passeriformes > Pipridae > Lepidothrix > Lepidothrix coronata. The sequence goes on from NW_016690243.1 coordinate 3,885,023, forward strand.
CATTAGCAAGGCTTAGACCTGAAACTCAGTTCTTTCTGACCTTTGGTGTGTCTCATTTACCACAGTATTTACAGAATGATATAGAAATATGTGAGTCCTTGAATAAAGGTGAGACAAAGCAGCCCCTGTGGGCATTTCAGAGTCCAGAAATGTTGGCAGTGTGGAGTGAATCTGTTTTACTTGTCAAGGCTTGTCTTAGTGTCATTGAATCTTCTAACTTGTTATCAAGTTTTAAATAATTAAGGAATACAGCATTTCAATGTATCAATCCAATAAAATAATTTTTCTGTGTTATTTTATTTGAACATACTGAGGTAGGGTTTTTTAAACAAGAATTCTCTTTATACAATGGTTAGAGATAGAAAAAACAAGTTTGTTCATTGTAGAACATTATGCAATATTGAAAAATTTTATCACTACAGGTTCAATATTGTACCTGTCAAAAACATTCATAGAAAAATCTAGAAGTGGTTACAGGCTAGAAGTTAGTAAGTACTTTCTTTGTTGTATCTCAAGACAAATATTCTATCATTGTAAAATTCAATTTATGGATCAACACACTTTGTCAATAAATTACAGTTCTTGCATGTAGCTATAAAGCCTCTAAATAGAAAAAGAAATGTTGTTCCAGATGGAGTATACATAAGCACATAGGAACCTGCCTGAGGAAACAGTTCTCAAGTATTATTCTAGCCTTAATTTTAGTAAGTTCAAAATCATGAATATACTATCTGCTTTGCATTACATCACAGAAAAAGGGCTATTAATGCCGGTTTAACTGGCATCCTGAATGTGCTTGCTATTAAGAGATACTGCATTCCATTGCCATCACTGCAGCTACTGAATCATTTCTGCACTAGCAGAAAATGGATGAAGATGAGATGTCTAAGGCTAGTCTACATACTAGAAACATGACCTAGAACTTTCAGCTGAGCTGAAAGTTATCTGTTTTGTTTGTATCCAACCCATGCCTTGTGCCAGGCTGTAAGCAAGCCTAAGCAAAGGAATCCTTGAACATGCAGAGCCCAAAGCCCACCTCTAGGGCCGACATGAATCACAACGGGAGAGCTCTAGCACAGTGCACACAGGGTCTTCCAAATCAGTCTCTGTTATGTAAGGTCAGACTGTTATAGGTGATACAGTGATATAGGTGATAGAGGGCAATTTGGCCCTACTAAAAATAGGCCTGGTAAAGCAGAAAGCAGAGTGACTGGAAAACATTTTTATATTTTCTCCCTGGATACTCTGGAGATATCATAGAAGAATCTTTGAACTATATTTAAATATAGGGGTTTTTTCCTAAAAAGACTTTTAGATTTCTTTCGTTCACGTAGGTCTCTGATAGACAAACAGAAGTTTTGTGGGTTGTGAAAATGCCTATGGTTATATGCAAATATATCTTTTTAATCAAGAAAATGGCAATGGAAGTAAATAACTACTGTATCCAGTAGTTGCAGTAGTAACCAGATGGCATTTGTTTGTTTACATATTAATTACTGCCTAGAACATTTATCTATTTAGCACACTATTTTTCTAATCAGAAGCTGGAAATTAACTTGTGATTTTTTTTATTAACTGCTAAAGGTAAAAATGAGTTTATACATATTCATAATTTACATCTAATTTCAAAATACTGAAAAATGGGGAGCTGAGACACTGTTTTAGAAATCTTCAATTCTTACGTCTCAGAATCTTCCTTTATATATCTTTATTTTTCAAAATATAACTGCATTTTTTTGAACACACATACATAAATACAAATTCATGTCACATCTATCTTTTTCATCTTTTTGAAGGTCACGTTTTCTCCTGTTTAAAATACTTACATACATATTTTCTATAAACTAATAGCCAAGTTAGAAATTACATAGCATTTTGCACAGTAAATTTGGCGTGTGGGACATAAAAATCCAATTTAAAAGGTCTTTGTCAGCTAATGGAGAATATGAGTTACTATTTGAGGTTCAGAACTACTTAAAACATGCCATTCCTTGGGCTAAAATGTTCCTTTTTAAACTGTGGTGTAGAGGTTCTCTGGCTACAGAGATAAGGCATGGGTGAATAGAGAGTTTATTTTAAGATGAAGTCACATTCTTAATCTTTGAATTTCACAGGTTCTACAGATTAATATTTCTTTTAAAGTTTTGTTAATCTATTGAAGAATTGCTTTAGAAAAGCAAATCATGGAACATTCTTTAGAGTCTATGACAAGCCTCATATATTTAAGAATACTTTTATAGTCACTGAAAACCAGAGCTCAGATTTCTAGTTCCTGCATTTCTGTTTTGTGAAGCTGATTGTGGACCTATAAGTTGGCAATTCCATACATAAACACTACCTATCCTAGGACCCATCAAACTCAAAAATTAAAATGTACCATTTCTGAAGCAGGAAGAGTGCTTTATTTTGATATTCATGTAAATTAAATGCTTACAAACATGAAATGCATAATTCAATCATTGAATATCTAGGAGGTTAATGAAGGGATGACTTGCTTTCCTGTTTGATTCCATTTTTGAATACACATACTTGGTATCTTCGTGTTCTAGCTAGGTCTGCATTTTATTACTTTCTATGCTAAAGCCAAAGGCAGCAGTTAAAGAAAGATGCTAGTGTGAAACTTTCCATGTGCAGAGGAAATTTTTACATTTCCAGGAGCAAAGCAATGTGATCTGTGTGTATAAAAATTGCTTGGTATATGAAAATAAAATAACATTAATTTTTTTTAAAAGTATTGTATGTTTACTGTAGAGGGATCTGCATTTGGAAATGTTGCTAATTATACATTAAGCTTGAAAACCTCTTTTTTTTCATCCTTGCAGATGGTTATTGATTAGTTATTACACCTCAGCCAAATTAGAGCTATCAAAGCAAAGGCCTGTGTTTCCTAGATCCTGCCTTTCAAATTAATTGTTTCAGGACTTTCTTAATTACTTCCAGCTGAATCAACTTGAAGTTGACATCAATACAAGCACTTCAGAGAAGACTTCCATAGAAATACTAGGAAGAAGAATATTCCTACTCTTATTAAAGTTATGGATGTCAAATGATTACAAGGGTAATTACATTAACTATGGATTAAAATATTCTATGATCTGTTTGCTTAGTTTTGTTGTTTGGGGTTTTTTTACAGTTGAATTGAAAACACATAACTCATCTCTCTTTTCCATGACATGTTTTGCCCTGGTGCTTATTCTTGTCTTGCTTCTATGGTTACATCAGATATACAATTAACATCTTAGGCTTCACTGAGTTGCAATACATCAGCAGTTTATCTGAACATGAAAGTTGCATCTTTAAAGAGATGGTTCTATCAGTTGCAAAGTCTAGTTCTTCAAAGACACAGAATAATGGCTAGAAACAAAGTGGGTACAATCATGGTTATGAGGGCCATCTGTTTTCCCAAGGAGTTATAGGAAAGTTGATGGGTACATTACCCCTTTTTTGTCTTCCCTGTATACTCAGTCTTATCAATATTGTACTCTTCTTTTTGTTTATCAAAGTGGACCATGAGGGAACAGCAATGCAGAGTAGCTTTATAACATCAAGATATTAAAGGAAAACAGCTTAGGCAATGTTTTCACTTGCACATCTATTAGAGTAGATATATTGCTATTCTACTTCTTAGTACTCGGCAACAATCCCTGTGAAGTCACAAATGCAACTTTCCTTGTAAGACCTTTACAGATTGAGTAACAAATAATACAGATAATTGAGTAACAAAATGCAATGTAGTCCAGCTTTATAATAAAATGACAGAAATTGCTTTCCTAACCCTTAGCTTTATTTTTATTAGCAACTAAATAAAAATTTTGAAAATTTGAGACATACTAGCAAAATACAACTATCTTTCCAAAGGCCAAAAGTAGGATTTAAGCAGACGAAATGTAACATCTTTATATACATCCAGAATTAGAGGCACATATCACTTGGTAAGCAAACCAACCTCTTGCAGATCACCTACTAGAAAGATTCAAAACCTGAGTTTCCAATAGATCAAAATAAGGGTGAGTAAAATGTTCATCTGTACCACCCTTCAGAAACACTGACAGGACTGTCCTTTGTATTGCAGGGCCTATAAAAAAAGGGCTAAGGGCTGTGACTCTAACTCCCATTTTGCAAAGATTAAAGGTTTTACAGGTACAGGAGTCATCTGATCCTTTCTGGGACCATTTCAGAATCTGTATCTATGTTTGTGATAGGCTGAGCAAATGAGCGAGCCTGGCTGTGGAAAAACTATATGTACTTGTGTATAAGCATCAGGCAGTACAGACACTTGAGCTTCTTTGTATTGCGATGTAGCCATTCTGTCCAGTGCATTAGAGATATTACGTTTTACCAGCTTAACGATATGGAATTTGAAACACTGCTTGATTCCACTATAAATACTGGGCCTGTAGCTTTCTCTGTGTAATTAATACAACCTACCATCTAAGGAGTCTTTCTGCTGTGCTTTTTGCAACCGGACATGCCTATCTCGTATTGGCCTTTTTAGCCACCAACGCACTTGCAACAAACGTGGGTAAAGCCCTTCCCAAATCTTCATTTGCGAAGCCCAGCCATGATGATGATGAATACAACCAAGTGAGAATGACATCTGTCTATAGCCCAGAGTTTGTAAGATGCAAACTGAGTTGACTTGTATAAAATTAATCAGTGTTTCCCACTGTGTAGACCCACTAAAGTCAAAAAAGAAAATAGACATGCAGGTATGTATATATCCTATTTGTGGGCTATGTAACTGTTTTAAAAGTATTTCTTTTGCAATTTTGTGAAGATTCTCAGAAACTATGAATATGTTTGAATATTTGTATTTATGAAAAACTGCTCCAAGGCTGCTAGAAATATTATCAGTCCAAACTTTATTCCCCATACTAATTATCATTTGAAATAAATACACTCGTTAAGTTTTCATAAGTTCTGTCTTCTGCCTGTTGTTTTCCAAATCCTGGTTTTTTTATCATACCAGCTTTGAAGGCTGCATTTGATTTCTTCTTCAGAAGATGGAGATTTTTCAAGTATTTTCACAGCATATTCCCTGATCAGAGACTAGCTCCAGCTGAAATGTATGGCTTTATTTATCCAGTCAGGTTCTTATTTATATCTTCCTGAAAACTGACAGAGCTGCTTAACAGAGGCTGCAGCTGCCAATATCAAACACAAAGATGTATCTTTAGATTTGTTTGCCAATAAACAAGAACAGAGGTGATCCAAGACAATCACAGCAATCACTACAGCATTAGATAACAACTAGGTAATAAGCTGCAGAACAACGAACAGTTAAATGTGTGTATCAGCTTTATATACAAACAAAGATATCCTGATAGGCACAAGAATAGTATGGACTCTATAAAATCTATCACTCAGTAAAAATCTCAAATGTGTGTATGGTACAGTGGTGGGTTCCAGAAAACCTCATTAATTTTTCTTACTTTGAACTAAATTAGGCACACTTTAATACATGCATCACACTTTGCTAATCATCTTTTTGTTTAACAGAGGTTATTCACAAAGGGTTGGTTAGTATTTCATGGGCATAGTGTTGGTAACACAAAAGAGGTAGAACTCTTTACAAGTTTACACAAAGAGGAACATGACTACAGGCTTTCTTTTGGACATAATGTAGTCACGCAAAGTCACTTCATCTGACTACATGGTGGTTTAACAGTAAATGAGTAAAAAAATCAGATTTTTTTTTTAATCTGTGACCTTTCTCTCATTTCAGCAGTTAATCAGCACAAAAAAGTGTTGAAGTCTTTGGCAATACAATCCTTTTTTTCCTTTAGGAGAACCACCTCTGTAATAATGTTATTTGATTCAATTTAAAGAGGATGGCAAATGGAATTGCTTAGTAGTGCTCTGGCCTATTTTGCCATAAAAGCAGAGGCCACAAGGAGCTGGAAATTAAACCACTCCAAAGCCACTTCTGTGCTGCCCCGTTAGTGCTCATCATCTGTGCTCTGTATGTTAGGAAAGAAATAGAAACTACAAATCAACCAGCAAAATAATGGTTACTGTAAATTAGTTTTCAGATTCTCTGTAAACAGTGCAATAATAGTGTAAAAATACTGTTTGTGTCTAATTGGCTTGTTGCCTGAGGTTGTCTCATTTCTGCAGTTTCATATGGATCTTCAAAGGACCGTGTTAAAAGAAGTTTTGCCTTTTCTTTATGGATTAGGAAATATTTTGGCTTGAATTTTGATTGACAATATAGCTCAAGATTTCTCATTGGCTGGATCCCTTACAAAATTTAAAGAAAATCTGAGAAATCTCGAGTCTTTTCATGGAAACTCCCATTCAAACTGATTGAAACAAACCTTTGCTTTTGTGTCTTAGTTAATCAGATATTTGCAAATGAAAACTCAGATGTATTTATTACAGACTATTCATCTCTTTGATCATCAGATTATTATACTTTCATTTATTTCTTCAGCTTGTGGGCAGGAGGGATCATAAAATCATATCAGCTGCTTAAGGTTGCCTCTCGCTGGAGAGAGTTTAATAAGACCTAAAGCCAGAACTTTCTAAACTGAGGAACACCTTACTTTGCCCAGCTACAGTTTTTTTGATGGAGGAATTGAATATTTATACTCTCTTCTCTTGGAAGTTCTATGTTCACTTCAACTACATTGTCACATCTTTCTGTATGGACTGCTAATTTTAAAAGTTGTGATTTTGTTTTTCCTTTTGGTTTGTTTTTAATTTCTTTCAGAAAAGGGAGATCGTAACTGGTAATCTTAGACCTGCTTATTTTTTTTCTTGAGAAATTCAGAAAAAAAATCTAGGTTTTTATTTCTTAATCTAAAGAATTCTAGAGAAACATTTGGAACCCCAGAAACTGTTACGAGAAAACTTGCTGACCTTAATTTCTTTATTATTGTAGAACCTCAGATATGGATCATTTTCCAAACTATAGCACACATCTTCAGCTATCTTCATATACATAGTTGTATAAAATTTATGGGCATGGTATTCTTTCCATTTATGACTGACATGTAATTTGGCACTTCCTCTCTTTTGCAGAACTACATCTGTTTTTCATCAAAACTTGTTTTGCAAAAAAGGAAGGGAAATAGCAGATAAGAAAATCTCTAAACTGTCCAGTCCATGTGGTCAGAAAAATATTCACTCTCCGCAAATAGCTTGTATGAGGCTTAATAGGGGGCTTACAGTGGATTTAAGTGTTTTCATATAATGTTTAAACATTTTAGTCTTTTCCAAACATAAATAAATAACTTTTTTCTCCCCACTTTTTTTTTTTTGAACAATGCTGCTTTAAGGATACAGAAATAAGGGCATTTTTGCAACCAAGAAGGAAAAGGGAAAGCTGGAGGCTTAAAAAGCTGCTCATCATTTCCTCTAAGCTAATTGAGGTTATGCTGGCCACTGTTGCCTACTTAAGTCAGTGATATTATGAAAGTATAGAAAGAAGAGGGATCAAAAGCAGTAAAAAATAAGGGGGACTGGTACATCCCAGTTTAGTTTTGACAAAATAAGAAAGTTCACATACTGATTATGGATTACACACAGGCAGGTATGACTGTTTAGATAAATAGCATGGCTAAGACCTAAATCTTCAGGCCTTGTGCTTCTCTTCAGAAGTGTGATCAACTTAAATATGAGGCAGACATAGCAGAGTCCCTACTTCTACGTGGTTAAACAGTGCTATCTGTGGACCAGGACTTGGTGAGAAGCTGGTGACTCAACTGGACAGTCTCCACTGTGTCTCACAGCTGTTCCCTGCACAGAATTACAGAATCATAGAATGGCTTGAATTGCAAGTGATCCTTAAAGTCACCCAGTTCAACTCACCCGCAATGAGTGAGGACATCTTCAAATAGATCAGGTTGCTCAAAGCCTTGGTCCAACCTGACCTGTTTCCAGGGGTGGGGGATCTACATCCTCTCTGGGCAACCTGTGCTAGTATTTTACCACCCTGATCATAAAAAATTTCTTCCTCGTATCTTGTCTGAATCTACTCTCTTTTAGTTCAAAACCATTACACCTTGTCCTATCAGTATAGGCCCTACTACAGAAGAACAAGCATGGAGTGCACCTCTGCTCTGATCAGCATGAACCTGTGGTTGTGCATAAGCATGTACCTCTGTGACTGTGAATCAGCACCTGCAAGGTGCTCAGGTTTTTCTTGTGCTCTCTGTCACGTCCGTCCTCCCACTATTTCTTATGAATAGTTTTCCATAGGCTTCCTTGGCAGCAACAAATCAAAAACTAACATGAGTTGTTGGAAAAAGAACAGTATATGACTTGGTCTGAACTTTTCCTGGTTTGTCTGGAGGAGTCTGGCTTGCCTGAAGGAGTTGATTTGGCTCTCTGCAACTCATGGGGAAATGACAGTTACTGGTGGGATTATTAATACATATGGGACCTAATAGTAAATAGTAACAGTGTGCAACTATTCAAAGGATTTTTTCCTCTTTATGGGCTAGGTGGTACTTATTTCTTGGTTACAAAATTAAAACACTATGTCCAGAGATTCAATTCTCAGCAAATAACTTTATATTAGCCAGTGTACACAGTACTTTTCTCAAAAGAATTTACATTTAGGATTAGGATTAGCTAAACAAGCTAGGCAGAAGAAGAATATCACCCAGATAACAGGTAGCTATATTCCCACTCCTCCAGAAAGCCCCTCAGATAAATCTTGGACTGGGAATATCAGTGTTAAGTACTTCTTACTTCACTGGAACTGACCAAGAGAAAAGGGAAAAGCACTGGAATCATTATAAAGATTCAATTTTCTGTGCAATCTGAAAGTATGGTAATTATGATGTTCTCTTAAATGTTAATCTTTTGAAATTAGTCTATTTTATCCCTATCTAAGCTTTTACAGTTTGATGTAAAGTGGAACAACCTTTTTTTCGGTAAATACTGGCTGTCAGGGTCAGAGTCACTTTCAAGGGCGGTACCACTTGTTAGTAACTATAAATAATTCTCTGTTCCTAGTGCTGCAGAAAAATGTCTCCTGGTCCTACTGCCTCTCTTGTATGGCTATAAAAGTAGGTCTTACAAAGCAAGTGCAATAGGCTACAACAAATCATCCTATGGGAAAGAGGTGGTTTGCAAAATTTCTACAGATATATAAAGTTGAATTTCTGCTTTAATTTCCATTTTTCAGCTCTTTATTTGGACATTCTAGATTGATTTTCATATTACACATTGCTTTCTTCTCACTTTGGAACTAGGCTTTGGTATAAAGAGATAGTTCATGAAACCTGGTTCACAAGATATTTGAAGGACATCCTTATTACATAACTATTTTTATAATAAGAAATAGTTGATAAATTTCACACTTGTATATAATTCTGATACACAAGTCTATAATTCCAGAGCTGGAGAACAACTGCCGATAATTCCAGGGCTGAAAAACAACTGCTGTTACTTTCTTTATTATGTACTATAAATATCGGAAAAATCTTGCCAGAAAATATTCCAGATTAACTTCAGTCACTTGTGTTTATCAGTTTCAGATTACTACATAATTCAGTTTAGCAAATTTGTTGCTTTTCTAAGCATCCCATTTGAGTTCCATTGACAACTCAGCTGTGATAAACATCCTTAGTCCATTTTTCTGTCCTTCACCCCTACTTGACTTGATTGAACTTGTTTTAACTGAGGAAAATGATGACAGTGCAGAGAGAGATTTTAAGAATAGGTAAGATAAAAAATTTGTATGAATTTATACAATGGGTTCAATTTCTATAGATAAAGCAGCAGGGATCCTTCTAACAGTGGTCTGCATTGAGAAAACTAGATGCCAAAAGGCCGATATATCCTCCGTCTGATGATCCTAATAGCCATGTTCATTCCTTTGTTCTTTAAACCATATAAATTGTGCTTGTGTAGTTAGATTGGGTATATTTCTCAGATCTTGGTAAAAAATCCCACTTCCTCTGCCTTTTCCCTTGCTCCCCATTATTGATACTTACAGGAAAAATTGCTACTGTTGAATTGCTAACTGGCACATTTGTCATGAACATCATGAATAGTTGAGTATGGCTGTACTAAAAATTACTCTGTTATATACTGAAAGAGTTAAAGAAACCATATTGATCAAAAGGTCATTGAGAGCATAAACATTTTTTTATTATTACTTTGCATCTAAGTGCATTTTGTACAGTTATACTTTTATGGATGAACAAATGAAAGCTCCAGTCTTCATAAAGTGTCCAGTCTAGTTTTATTCATCCACTTTCCACTGCAGTAATATTGTTGCAGCCCATTCATTCTCATTTCTGGTGCTGCTATAGCACCAGGATGACTAAGGATTTGCTTTTTCTTTAGCTAGCTTTCAGCATGCATAAATGTACTTAGAGACAGATTAAAACCCTCTGCTATGAAACACAGAGGGATTATTTTTTCTGTACTGACATAATAATAGAGAATAACTATATAGAATGAACACCTAATGCATGTTGGATGATTACTGGTCGAATATTTTGTGTAAGAAATGTGTCAGGTGCTAAGACATCAAGCATAACACACTGATCTCTTAAAACACTTTTTCTGTTGAAATCTTCTGAAAAAATACTGTACAATATTTGTTTTTTAATATATTTTCAATGAAAAAATCTAGTCTTTGCAATAGACCTACACAAACAAATTATTTGTTAGTCTTTTAAACTGAACAAAAGGAAATCATCTTCACTCTGGTAATAGATTATTTCCTATCTATCTCCTCTATATTTGTCTTTTTAAATAGATAACAGGTATCATTAAACTAGAAAAAAAATGGTAGAAAGGAGGGTAAAAAATCCTCTGTGATCCAGATCTTTATATTCTCATCATCCCATTTCACACTCATTTCCCATGGCATAAAACAACCACATCACACTGTCAATCTAAGTCTTTCTTTTATCAGAATCTTCTGCAAACTGTGGTTGATCCCACAGTACTGAAACCTGATTGCAAGAGAGGAGTAATAGTGTTCAGGGTGCTAAAGTTGGGTTGGTTATCTCATTAGGAAGACTCAGAGATGACTTGTTGCCATCTGAGGCAATTTTTTTGTATGTCAGAAAAAACACAAAAGACAGGTTATTTAGAAGTAAATTAGCTCAGTACACACTACAAACCAGTGACATGATTACTGGATTTCTTAAAAGATCTTGTATGTCTAGGAGTCACTAAAGTCTACATAATATCAGTGTAAGTCAGTCTGCTTTTCAGAGGGCACTTTGACTAAATTGTTAAAACATCAATATTTTGGGCCACAGAGACATCATGTGTTGACTGCAAATGAAAGCAAAATAATGTACCAACAATGATGGTGAATACAGTTATATAACAATATCCTCTTGCATCCTCAATTATTTGTTTCAGATCCTAATGTTATTTCCTCTTCCCTTGACAGCTAAGTAATATTCATCAAAGGGAAATTTAACAATTGTTGGGTTTTCATTAATTTGAGAAACATTTATGAGCCATGCAGGTTGGCTGTTAACAAACTTAGAATTCATAAGCATTTTCTGAATACTCTGAGTGAGTTGTACAAAGATGACAGATTCCTTACACTGGCTGTGCAGTTGAACTTATCCTAGGCTGTTTCTGTTCCTTTACTGCATGAGAAATTTATTAGCAAGGGAATAGTGAGTGAAAATATAGCAAACAATATCCTAATGAAATATATGGATCCACAAAGCATCTACTGAAAGCATAATGAACCTAAGCTCAATTACCCAGTATTCACAGGTACAATATCTAGTGCTTTGAATAAAACAAACAAACAAACAAAAACAAACACAAAACAAACAAACAAACAAAACCAACCAAAAACAGAATTCAAAGAGTATCCTCTCACTTTGTCACTTAAGCAGATCTTATAACTCAGCAAAATACATAAAATCTAGATATGTATTTGCATTATGAGTGCAATTGCATGTATTATAACCTATTTTTGCGTTAACCATGCTAGGTTCTTGAATGTTCTGGTTCTTCAGAGAGGCACACTTTGGATAAATATTTTCTTCAAGAACATTCTGTATTGTACAAAACAAATAGGTGCGAATGTAAATTAGCTTGGAGGAGCTTTTTCTCAGAATTGAATAAAATGACTGCACAGAGAGAGAATAAAAACATTTCTGGAACAAAGTGGGTGTTTAGGCACTTCAGTACTAGACATGCTATTTATCCTCAATTCTCTTCTATAGCACGTCATCATTGGCTGAAAATAGATGCAAGCATGAATCCTGAAAAGCTGATAGAGCTGCAAATGAATTAGAAATTCTCTCAAAAAGAAAGAATAATAGAAGCAAGTCACACACAAAAGTTTTCACAGTTAAGAAAGATACAACTACAAAATATCAGAGGTTTTGCCCAAGAGTCAGTCTAACCAAGCATCTACATTGCCAACTGTCATAAGTACAAGGAAATATTCTCTGTGCAGCAATTTTCTTTTTCTTTGTTTCTTCTTACTCTGGAAACGCTCTCTGTGCTGCTTGCATTTTATACATCTGAATGACAGTTAAAAATAGGAGTAGACGTGTTGGGACTTGTCCTTACAGCTTTCTGTAATGAAGACAAGGTTAAGTGCATATCAGACTCTGTACCAATTTCCTAATTGGCAAACCTGCTCCTGCAGCTCAGTTTGCATGAGAACATACAGAATGATATCTTTTTCCTTGAAGAACTCTTCTGACAATACAGATATACTGAAAATCTTGTAGGAAATTTTAGGACTTTGTGAAATGCTTGAGGCTACATGAGCCTCATGGCATGATCAGAGTTATGTTCTCCGAAGCTCCTTCCAGAATAATCAACATCTTTTCTTCAAGGAACAATTTTTATTAGAATATTTTGCTACCTACGTGTACTAATCACTGTTCTCCCATGTGTAGGTATAAATACTATAATTGAAAAACACGGCCTTTGTTGTTATCATAATTGCTATTCTGTCTGCTCCAAGAAAGAGGGCGGGCTTGCTGCACTTCTCTCCCAGTTCCAGAGGTCACTGTGTCTACAGCCACCACTTCCCTCATTGCCTTAGTGCTGTATTCCTGTAGGAAATTGGTGAACTGCAAATCTCTTGATTAGGACTTTGTTGATTGCTCTGCTTCAGCAAATTGGGCTTATGTCAAATACAAAAGAAGACTGACTACATTGGAGCCACTAGAGTCCCTTTCTGTCTCTTGCTCAGTGGCGGCATGGGTGTCCTCTGTCCTTTGTGTTGGTACTCCACCTTTGTGTGAGAACATATCTTTAAGTTCTGTCAAACCAAAACTGGTTCAGAATAAGTGCAGAGTAGAACCATTGCTGACACCAGGGTGAAGAGAACTGAATGGTGGAATCCAGAGTAGGGGCACAAGCAAATTTTATTAAGGATGACTCAGACTGCCATTCCCCAGCACTGACCGAGCTGATTTTGACTGAAATTAATCACAGGAAAAACTCCTCCAGTAGATCTGTAATGATCAGCTGCACCTGGGTTGAGGGTAATAAACTGCTGAAAAAGCTGTAGCCTGAAAGGTGAAGCCATATATTATTTAAACTCATGTAATGCAGGAGAGAGAACAGCTGTAAGACTTAAACTGTTTTAGAAGAGCACATCTGTTGGCAGGCTTCAGTATTTATCTTCCAGCTCATGCTCTCATTCTTTTCTTCTTTGCTTTGAAATAAAATATGCCGAAACTTCTGATATGCTGTTGACAACAGAACAAGTTGAGAAATTCTGTCATTTTCTGAATCATCATGAATGCCGCAAACTTTTATTGATCAGCATGTTCTAAATTTGATGAAGCCGGTCTGAATGCATGATTTGGTAACTTGGCTACATCATGAGAACCAGAAGTGTGAAGTTCACTCTGTGTGCCTAGAGTGTAGTCATTATGTGTCTGTGCAATACATTAAAAAAACCCCTCTAAATCATAAGGCCTCTGAAGGAAATTCTCCTTTAGAGAAGCAAAACTGAGGTTTTGTTTGGTTGATTTTTGGTAACGTTTTACTTTGTATCTTCAGGGCCAAGTATGTTTTTTCTTCTAAACAAATGGACTTGACAAGGATTGGGAATATGTTCACAAATGTCACAAACATAATGTGGTGAATTAAGGTAGTTGTCTGTGAATCAGAAAGTAGAATTGATGCTCTTGAAATGAGCAAATCCATCCAACTCGAATCTCTGCCAACAGTTAGACAAATATTTATGACAGACCTGAATCAGAAAGTTTAAAATAAAAATTAAAAAAAGGAAATGAAAAAAAAGAAGGCCCAAAGGAAAACCAACAAAAAAAGCCCTCACAACTTTGTTGAACAACCACCGTAGCTAATTGTAGCTGTTACCCAAAATTCCCATAACCATATTACCAGTAATTCAGTATTAAGGATGTGTCTTGAATATCAGGAATACTAACTATTGTAAAGAGCAGTAAAAAGTCCTGAACTTTCCCAAGAAAGCAGTGGTCAGATTAGTATAAGCTTTAGTTTGTTTACAATGGGGTTTATCACTTGTATAAGCAGATGCTCCCATGCTAACTCTCCTGGCAAGCAGCACTTCATGCCTACATCTGAGGTAATAAATGCTCCATTTGAAGAGGATTATCTCTTCCTTCCCCTCTTCTGCTTTGCCTGAGAAAAGCAGGAGGTGGAGAGAAGGAGGGGGAGATAATCCGTTTAGCATGCAATGCTTCACACCTGCCAGGTAAGTAATAAATGCTGCATTCCAGGGGGATTAGCACAGTAAGTTCTTGTTTGGAGAGGAATAAAATATTTTCAGACACTAGGCCAAGCCCTTGGGACTGAAGTCCAGATAGGATTCTGCTATTTAAGTATTTCTTATACACTTGCTGCATTTGTGTATTTTCTGAGTAGGTCAATAAAAAGGTAGAATAGAAACAACAAAAGCTGAGTTTCTGGAGGGTGTTTGTACGCGATGTGAAGAACACTAAGTATGTTCACAGGAACTAGTAATAACGAAAAAAACATTTTATTGCTTAGAGCTATACATTCCACAAGAGAAAAGCAAGAGGCAGAGGAATCTCCATGAAATTCACATCCCATTCAATGAATGGACCTTGAACTCAAGATATCTTAAAGAATATTCATGCTGGTCATTGTGATAGTAACTTCACATTATAACTCAGCAACCTGCGACATTCCCTGCCTGCAACTGACTCTTATGGTCAGGTTTGTTTTTTCTGATCTTCCCCTTGTATTTTATTGCATAGAATATCTTAATTTCTATATTTTACACAGTGTAAAACCAGGCATATATTTTGACAGGATACTTAGTGTTATACCAGATCTAGTTGAAAGTCTCTGCTCCTTGTAGAGGGGTTAGACTAGATGACCTTTAAAAGGACCTTTTCAACTCAACTATTCTATGACACCAAACATACGTATATTGGATCTAATCTCAACAAATGCAAGGGAAGAGATTCTGAAAGCTCCAAACAATGAGGAACATAGTTTCTTATGCTCTACACAGCCAAAACAGGTTATCTATTAATTTTCTTCTGTCCAGGATAAATAGGGTTTCCCCTTTTTTAGTCAGAGATATAGTGAGGAAATCTGTAATTGGTGAAATCACTGGTGAGGCATCAGGTAGCCTTTGGATGATGCACTTCAGCACAAAGCTATCTCAGAAGCTTGTAAATTTGAAGTAACTAGGTTTTACTGTTAGAATCATAGACTATTGGAATGATTTGGATTAGAAGGGAACACAAAAGGTCATTTAGTTCCAACCCCCCTGCAATGAGCAGGGATCTCTTCAAGTGCACCAGATTACTCAGAGTTTCATCCAATCTGATTTTGACTCTTTCCAAGGATAGGACATCTCCAACCTCTTTGGGCAACCTGTGGCAGTGTTTCATCACCCTCGCTCTAAAAAAGTTTTAGCTTAAAACTGTTACCGCTTGTCTTACCACTACAGTTACTATTAAAAACACTATCCTCATCCCTTTGAGTACTGAAATGCTGCGCTGCAATAAGGTCTCCCTGGAGACTTTTCCATGCTAAACAATGTTGGTTTCTCAGAATAACTCAACTCTCTCAACTGTCTTTCTTACTATCTGCTGATAGCCAAAGAGTTGTTTCTGTCCAGACATGATAAAGTGTCATGACTAATTAAGCATAAATTGAGTTTATTATTGCTGAGAGATGATAGAATAAAAGTCCAGTCAAGGTGTCATATAAAAAACTGGAAGGCATTTTGCAGTCCAATTCCTCCAAGTCAAAAGATCTGACAGAAATTCCCCATAAGTACAAGACTCAAGTAATTGATTTTTTTTTAAATGAACCTAAACATTTCCCTGTGGTAGAATCACCAGACTCATGTAGTTAGAAAAGCAAGAGCATGTGGGTGGAATTTAAAATGTAGTAAGTGCCTAGTGCACAAGTTACTGTTGCAGACAGTGATAAATGCTAATTAAAAAAAACAACAATACTGAAACAAACAAGCACCTCACCCCTCAAAAAAAAACAAAAACCACCAACAAACTAAGCAAGAAAATACATTTTAAGATCTAGGTGATAAAAGTAATGTGAACAAATTACAAAGACCAACAAATTTCTTTGGAGAACTTTTAACTACTTCATTTTCTTTCATGCCTTTCAGGCTGTGTCATATATCTATTTCTCCTGCTGTTCTAAAAATTCTATAATAAAAATCCCTCATGAGTAAGTGACAGAAGTCACAACTTTTTGATAATTTTCTGCCAGTGGGGTCATGTTAAATTATGTTACATTTTATCATCCCACCAAAAAAAAAATTGATTTGTTACTTTATCTATTTTAAAGAGCTAGAAATTGCATAGAAATAAAAGGGGGAAAATGGAAATACCTATAACTAGACATACATGCTCACATGCATACATTATAGGCAAACACAAACACACACTTTTAGTCATTTCACTTGCTAATTTTCTGATGGTGTTTACCATTACTTGGTCCAATGTAGGTTTAAATAAATCAAGTCATGTGTCTCCTGCTTTTTACCCAGAGAATCTAGAATCTATATAAATAAGTGAAATATTTTAAAAACCTTGTCTGTAGTTTTAGGTTAGTAATTCCATTGTATTTGGAAATGCTATCCTTCATCTATATTTCTGAAGTAGTTGCTATTATGTAGGGTACGTTTGCAGAGATGAACTATTAATTTTTATGGTGGAAGGTGGTGGAGATTTCTGCAGTTCATATTAAAAACTCACTGGTGTGTTAATTAAGTGATCTCCCACCCCAGTGAAAAGTTAGACTTTTGTTGAATGTGAGTTTGCAATGTTTGCTTGTGAAGAGTACAATGAAACAAATCCTTAATAGGCCACTTTGACTGAATTTTATCTCATTTTGCTTTCTAGTCTTATCCTCGCCACCACCAGAAATACATCCTCTCACATAATTATCTTTTCTTTTTCTTTATTTAATCAAAGTTAAAAGTGATACAGTGGTACATTATATCTCCTTTCATTCACATACTGTTAATTCTCCATGAAAAGGAAATTAAAAAAAAAACACTAAGAGAAATTTTTATGTAATTTTTCAGAACAAAGTTGATTTTATTACTATTATGTATTAACGTCAATTAATACAATGTACTCGTGTGGGGAAGTATAGAGTTCCACATGAGAAAAAAAACCCCTGTTCTTCCAAATTAGTAGTCCAACATAACTAGTATCATAACTAACCGTATTGTTTGCAAAAACCTCTGTGGTCAGAGGAGCCAGTTTAAGGTCTGAGTGGAAGATAGATAAGAATACCCGAATAGAATTTAACACATTTTTTGAGGCTGTTAATACAGACCAGATAAAATAAAACCCAGCTAGGAAAAGTACAGTAGGATTTGGATCATGATATTTGTGGGGAAAAAGGACAAAGCTGTCAAGAAAAGGATATTCACCTAAAAGAGGAATATATATTGCATTAAAAGGAAATCAGCCTAGTTACTAGAAAAATTGCAAACAAAAAAATTATATATGGAGTAAAAAACAGAATTAGACCAAGAGAAAAAACCCTAGGAAAATAATCATATAAACTTAGAAAGGCCTGGATTAAAAGGGTCCTTATAGATCATTTATTTCCAGCCCCCCCCCCCGGCTGTGGGCAGGGACACCTTCCACTAGACCAGTTTGCTCAGAGCCCTGTCCAAACTGACCTTAACTTCCGAGGGTGGGGCATCCCTGGGGCATCCTTCTCTGGGCAAGCTCTTGCAGTGCCTCACCATCCTCAGAGTAAAGAATTTCTTCCTCATATCTAATCTAAACCTACTGTCTTTCTGTTTGAAGCCATTCACCCTTGTCCTGTCACTACGTGCCCTAGTAAATAATCTCTCTCCATCTTTCTTGTACATTCCCTCCAGGTACAGGAAGGCTTTAGGTCACCCCAAGGCCTTCTGTAGGCTGAACAATCCCAATTTTCTTAGCCTTTGCTTATAAGGAGGTGCTCCATCACTCTAATCACCTTGGTGTCCCTCCTCTGGACTCACTCCAATAGGTCAATGTCCTTCCTGTGCTGGGGACTCCAGAGCTGGATGCAGCCACTCCAGGTGGGGTTTTATGAGAGCAGAATAGAGGGGCAGAATCCCCTTCCTTGACCTGCTGCCACACTGCTTTTGATGCAGCCCAGGACATAGTTGGCTTTCTGGGCTGCACACTGTCCAGCCTCCCATCCACCAGGAACCCAAAATCCTTCTCAGTAGGACTGCTCTTGATCTGTCCATCCCCCAACCTGTATGGATACCAGGGATTGCCCAAATCCAGGTGTGGCACCTTACAGTTGGTCTTGTTAAACCTCAGGAGATTCCCATGAGCCCACTTCTTGAGCTTGTCCAGGACCCTCTGGATGGCATCCCATCCTTTAGGTGTGTGAACTGCACCTCTCAGCTTGGTCTCATCTGCAAATTTGATGAGGGTGCACTCAATCCCTTCATCTATGTCATAAATGAAGATATTCAATAGCACTGGTCCCCTGAGGGACACCATGTGTCACTGACAGTATTAGAGATTGAGGTGTTGAGAATACAGGGTGTTAAAAATGAGCTCAAGGCAGGGGAAAAAAGTTCCAGAGGACGGAACAAGGTGTTGAGGTGAGATGGGCAGGGAGGCAAGGCACAGCAGGGCTGCTGGTGGCAGTATGGCAAGGAGAGGAGTAGGCACAGGAAGAATGCTAGCTGCTGCCTGGCGGGTTAGAGAGAAATCTAACTGGGATCTCAAGAATATGATGTTGTAGGTGAATGTGGAAAGTAAACAATTGGGCCAAACAGAACAAATAGTGGAAAGGGAAGGTAAACAGTGCATTTCAGAAGGTCATCAACAAAGAACAAAAATCACTAGGGATAGGAATGGAAGGTGGAAGTACAGTAAGAAGGTACGTAAGGTGGGAGAAATACGGTATGCTTTGGTACCAGTATTCAATACTTGCTTGTGTTCAATTTTTATCTTTTACCAACAAAACAATTCTGTTGTCCTTCATACTCAAAATGCAATTTTTTCCCAGGCTCTTCTAACTCTTGGAAATCTTGAAGAAGAGACTGAGCCTCAGAGACAAAAATCCTGTGATTTTATATGACTGGGAAAGGTGATTAACCCAATCTTTTACTATACTAGAAGGTTAGAACTAGCACCATTCAAATACGTGTGACTTGTATAAGAACTACTTTCTACTTTATTTTCTAGTGAGCACACCCTTGTGATGTGATCTTGTTATTATATACTGATATAAATATGCAGCACTGCTTTTTGGAATAATTATATTATGACACAGAAACATTGACATCATGGTCTTTATCTCCTCAAATAATTTACTATCTTAGCAGGAGGGGATGGCACTTAAAGTAACATGAAAACAGAAAAAATATATCTAAATTTCCACTTCATATGTAAGGTGACAAAATCATTCAAAGTATAAAATTTGAAATAGACATTAAAACATTAAAGGCAAAGAGAGTCTAATACACTTATAGATTGGTTCTGTTTGCATTAAAATTCAAATGACTTGTTCTGGTTCTTGAAATAGCGTAATATTAAAATATGTTTAGGCTGAATGGAAATGTTCTATGCAAACACTAGAATATTTCTTATATTGGGGGCAACGTTTTCAAGTAGATTCATTTTCAGTTTTATGACAGTGAGTACAGATGAAAAGAATGTTAGGCAAAAGCCCTGTCCTTCTGAACATTTCTAGTGTCTTTGATGCATTTAAGGATATTTACAAACTGCAAAAGTTCTCAAGACACCAGCATTAAAAACTAATTGTTTTGCAATTTCATACAAAACTATGTTATTTATTATTCTTTAAAGAAAATCAGTTTTTTTGAAAAGAATTCAAGCTCAGATTCCTCAATTTTTTCTTATGGGTTTTTTTTTCAGTTTTGGCATGGGCGTAGTTTCACATTCTGTATGTAAGTAGTCAGGAGTCTTGCAGTTATGCAACTACATCCTCATTTTCATATTTCTTTCTTTTAGAAGAAATTAAACACTGTTACTAAAAGTAACTGCTTTCATAAGGAAAGATAAATAAACTTATTAAATTATGTTTTGCTTTACTGTATGTAAATCTATATTACTTGGGACATTTGAGGGTGTCATTAACTTTGTTTATATATCAGTGCATTTGGTGCTACTTTTTTTGACCCTGTGCATTTCCATTTTCATGAAATAACAGTACTAACTGCCATGTTACTACATGTAAAATACTTGTAATCCTTTTCAACTTTACACAGAATTGTCAATGTCATCCCTGGAGTTCCACTGGATATGGTATTCCTCTCGGTTATTCAAGAGCTGTATGAAATTGTATCACAAGCTGTCACAAAAAAAAAGAAGAATCCTTCAGTTACTCACAAATATTGTATTTCTTTTCTATTCAACTGGAATGAAATCAGTGAATGAATAAATAAATAATTAAACCCCAAGCATCATTCAGCTTTTCCTCTGCATGAACAAAATCAGCACCCGTGCTCTGTAGAAATGCAGCACCTATGTAGAATAGCTTAAAACTCTAATGTAATAATAATAAAAAAATAAACAGTAGCTTAAATACTTTCTCTGTAACATGACCTTCAGTTAAGGTCACTCACTGTAAAATTAAGTGAACTCCATCTTGGAATCCCTTGGACTTCCACAGTGTTTTGGAGTACAAAAAGAAACATGACAAAAAAAGATTTTTTCCATCTGAAAGCGACCAGAAGACTGCAGTGAATTACCTGCTATGGCAAAATAAAATTTTCTGGGATCTTATTTTAATAGCTACAAGTTATTTCATGCTGCATTAAAGCTGCAATAGTCTTTTAATGTGATGAATCTAATTCAGAAGGTGTCAGTGAAAACCATCTATCCCTATGCTTCAGGCAGATGTGTTAGGTATTTCTTCACCTTTGAGTATCACCATAGGCAGTTATGTTTCCTTTGAGCTGACCTCTACTTATCTGCATTTTTTTGTCTTGATATTCCATTATGGGACTAGCCTTCCTACCAGATCAGTCACTTTCCTTTCATGTTATTATTTCCCATTATAGGGATATATCTATATTGCTGGAAAAATGAAACTATCACTAATTAGAAGGCTTCTTGCAGAAAGAACTTAAATTAACTGGGCCTGAACTACTGGATTTGCTTTCAGCATGAAACAACCCCAGGCTCCAGTGTCCAGGAAAAAAAAAAAAGATCATAACTCGTCTTCACAGTTATTTTCCTTTATGCCTAGCGTTTTGTGAAGCAATCAAATATCTCCCTATGTTTAAAGTACAAATAATGATTTAAAAGCCTCTATTACTGTTGTACAGAATCTGTCTTTGAGTTCCATACACTGCTTGGGGTGGAATGATAAGAGCTTCATCACAGACAGCCCACATTAGTGCTCTGATTAAAAGTCTTCCTTTTGTCTTCATTTTCAGGATCTTTTCTCCACAATAAACTGCTCTTCTAAGAATTAGCCCTTTGCTGAAATCCCCTTCAGAATTGTAAGAGCTGTATTATGCTATCCATCAGCAATTGTCTGAGTAAAGTAAAATCTGCAACAATAGTCATTAGTAGATGATGTAAAGTCTCCTTCTCCTGTCTCTTTTGAAACCTGAATTCCTCTGAAAGCTATTGTTTATTGTGCTTTATATTGGGACTAGGGGAATGTGTTTAGCTGGACTATAAATCACTGTTTTCAGTGGAATGTGAAAACAATGCACACCCGTCTGATGATACAGAGTGTTGATGTCTACCCTGTCTCCTCTGCATTCAGCTTCACAGCATTCACCCTGTCTTGATTGCTGGTGCAACAAAATCAGTCTGAATGTAACTGTTTAAAGACAGTTTCTGTGTTAGGTAATCGGGTGGTTCAATGGGTGTAAATAAAGTGTTAAGATGTCCCAGAAGGACCTTGCCAATGCTATGGTAAGAATATTTAAAAATATTCTGCGTCTTGCACAGTGTAGATATACTTGAGGCAACTTGCAGATGGCAAGGAGGCTAGTTGTTGCACTACAAATTAAAGCCTTGACTACCTGTATTTCCACAAGTTTTTTGATCTATATTTTAACATCTAGTCCACTGCAATGGGCTCCAGAGCATGCCATATGGCATTCAATTTACTTAGACGACAGACACATCTTATATGTGAAACCAAGAATTTATTGTTAGTCTAGTTAAGGTCTTGATGATCTTTTCAATGAATTATTATTGGTGTACTTTCACTGAAAATAACACTCAAAATCTAAATCATCCAATTATTACAAATCATTCCCTATAACAATAAAAAGTGATACACGCAAATCTCACTCTTTCACTGTTCTTTTGAGTACTAAAGTTGTCCTCCCAACGTCGTGTTTCCCACTGTAGGGAAAGGTGAGGTGTGAACTTTAGTGTTCAAATATTTTTGTTAGGGTAAGTATACTGCTGATGTGGAAAGGAGGGGTGTGTTCCTGGGGCCAGGGAGGGGGCAAATGAGAGGAGGAGTTGAACTAAGGCATCTAGGAGAAAGAAAGAACTGGTTCATGTCAGACAGAAAGATGCTTAGTATTGACCAATTTTTTTCAGTCATGCATTCTGCAAGAAATGCCTGCCTGGGCAAGTGTTGTTTATCAATCAAAGCACATATTTGTCATGTTTGGAAATTTGTCAGCTTCTTTATTCTGCTAAGGATGGGGTGGATGATTATTGCAAAAGGAGGGACACAATAAGAGGTGTTTCTGCAGTACTCTTTTCACTCTTGAGCCTTATATGCAGGCAGAGTCTGTCCACCATTCCGGAGAAGTTTCAAACAGACTTAAGAGTCTAGAAGACATATGGAATTTGACCGCTCTGCCTTTCCCTTTATGGCTTTCAGCAACACAAGTATCTATTCGATACCCTGTTAGATAACCACTCATGCAGCCCCCCCGTTTCGTGCTGCAGACAGCATCTGGACAAAAAGTTTCCATGGTGTCTCTAGAGCTCACAGAGAGACAAGTAAACCAGTGATTCTATGCTCTGGGTAGTCATTTCTGATCCAAGGCCTGCAATGAACCACTTTCAGCTTTTTTCATTTGAATCAATGATAGTTCACAATTAGAACAACACCTCTTATGCATGTTTTGGGTACAGTGAATGCACAGAAAGTTTCCTGAATACCAACTAAAAATTTTTAAGTTTGTTGCAAATGTTCAAAAGGACACATTTGGTGTATATATATATATGTATATATATGTACAAGCATCTGAAAAACCTGGTATGACAAATGTGGATTTAACCACAGAATGAGAAGGCTGTTTCACAGGTCACAAGCCACGATCTTTCACAGTAACCTACCAGTACTGAGCATGATATGATTGCTGAAGAAAGTGGATGATTTGCTAGATAGCTTTGAAAGACTACAAACAGATTAGATAGAGCAAGGTCTATCAGAGTTATATCCGTATTACAGACCTTTATACAGGTTATACTAAACGTACGTATTATCCATGTAGAACTGTGTTATTAGTCTTTTCATAGAATCATAGAATCAGCTGGGTTGGAGAGGACCTCCAAGATCATCAAGTCCAACCCTTCCCTACATCAGTTTCCTCCTTGAAGAAGACAGCTGGTAAGCACCAATGCAAAATCCAGAAGTGTCCGAACACCTACAGAGTGTTGATATTGCAACGGAGGCAAAGGGACAAGACACAGAATTAGGAGTAGAAAACATGACAACATAAATATAATCTGCATAAATAATCTCCTTCCAACTGACAGTGAAGGAACATTTTCCATTACTTAAAAATCATCTCATCTCATTGTGGTATGTGACAACAGGATTTTTTCAATGACTTCTGATCCTGTTCAGGCTGCCTAATTTCAGCACTCAGAAAAGTCTGCATAAAGCACTCCTCACTTCTGAGTTTTCATTTCTCCACACTCTGTTGCAAGGGCTATGACTATAAATTTCACCCATTAAAGTTTTAACTATATTAAGCTTGTGTTATTCCTCCTTACAGCAACTGTTCCATGAAATTAATCTGAAGGTAAAATCGTTTGTAAGATACCTCCATGCTTAAGGCAAATTTTGAGGTTTATTACTTGACATTTTAAGGGGGCTTTCACATTCTTCTGTTGTCACAGGAGCCACTGATTGAAGAGAAACTGGATTCACCCCCACTTCCCACAATTTTTAATTACAAAAATCATGGCCAAGGTTTTTGCTGTATGCAACAGCCCAGGGTTAAAATTGGTATGTTCCAGTTGAGTTACAGCTTCACATTCTTCAGAAAAGCATGCAAAGTCTGAGAAAAGCTGGAAAAGAGCAGATCTAAGGAGGTGATAACCTGGCTGAAGAAAACACTAATCAAAGTTCTTGACATTTCTTCTTGGAGATTGTTTTAAGTGCCCATAAATTCACTGCTGAGGGTTAAATTGTTTCAAGGCCAGAGCAGAGATTAGGTTCTGCCTTTTGTGTGTGACCTATATCTGTGGTCTTTATTGGCATTTGCATGGAAGGCAGCTGATTAGGAAGTTGGTCCCTCTGCTGTCTGAGAGGCCAGTCAAAACAGAACACACTGAGACTCATTTGCATATTTTTGTAGCAAAATGTAGTCTGTTTGCAGCTCTGCAGGGAAAAAACATCTTACAAATCTCTTGCTCTAAATAGTCCAGAATAATGGAGAAGGAGCTGATAGTTTTGTAGGCTTCTAATCTACTACAGCCTCCTTGAACCCTGTAAGATGTAATAAAGCAAAGTCAACTTACTTAGGAGGCAGAAAACAAAAAGATGGGTTAATATTTGATTTTCATCTGGTCAAAAAGTTACCAGAAGTATGTTAGTAAGTTCATACATCGGGGACCTGTTGACTTGTATACTTATCAAACATCTTAAAAGGGAAGTGATTAGAGAAGCAGAGACACTTGCAGAGCAATGAATGTGACTTGGATTAGTTGGAAACAGAGACAACTGAGGAATTTTAGATATGTATATAAGAGTTGTGTAACAGTATAACAACAAGGTATAGTATAAACAAATTTTAAGTATCTCTCACCACAGGGGAAAAAAAATAAAGTGCTTTAGAAAATTATATTATCCTTCACTTTTCAGAAAGGATCTGGGAAAATGGAGAAATCTCACTTCTGCTCAATGTGCAACTGGTAGGAAAAAGGCAAACAAAGTCATGTTCAGAATGAAGTATTATTGTGCTATCAGAAACCAACAGCACTGCCTCATTTGCATTGCAATTGTGTGCTGAGTATTCACCAGAAATATATCAGTATGAAATAAATGTGTCTGGGAAGGGTGACAAGGCCATGAATAAAATTTACCTGTAAGTGGCTATAAGTGGCTTTTTTTTTCCTCTTGGAAAGAGACATGTATAAGAATGCAGAAAAAGGGTTTTAAACATCATAGAAAATACTATAATAAAATATGGACTAGTTAGTTCACGAGCATTAGTTTTTTTCATTTCCTGAAGAAAGCTTTATCTCTTTGGTACCCATGCCCATGTCCCTTGTCTTGCTCTGTCCTAGAGGCTCTGTGATTCGTGCACCTTAAGAGCACTTCATGAGTCACATAACTTCAGAGTAAGACGATTTCAATTTTTCTCTTCACAATGTCATTGAATAAATGAAACACCTCACAGCTTCTAACTGAAGACCGAAATTTATTGTTATATAGGGTGAATGAAATCAAGAGTTTAGATTCAAAGAACATCAGCTAAGATCGGTGTTATAAGTTGCCATTAATAATAATAAATCTTATGGAAGGAATATAATAAAATTGATGGTTTAAGGATCTGTAATCAGGATCTGTAGAGTACCTATGGAGAGATGTATGCTTGATGCAACAGTCTTCTTTCGTATTTGAACACTTCTGCTGTCTTTGATCCTGCCAGATACAGGTTTATGCTGTTGTCTTACTGCTGACAGGTTACAGGACTAATGTGAATTCAAATCTGATTTCAAGTGACAATGAAATATTTTTGTCTTTTGTTCTGCCTATCTTCATTTTTCTCTACTAGTGAGCTATTTCAGGGAGATGGAAATAATGAGTAAAAACCACTCAGTTTCAAGTGATTTCTGACAGCTGAGCAAAGTCAAAGCACACAGTCATACACATGGGCAAAAAAGTATTGTAGATATTGTGTGAAAATCTTATAAATTTCCCAACAAGCTTGTCATTAAAATTACCAGAATTTCTCATCCCAATTATTTTTTATTGCAAGAAAGTTAGAAGAAATATTTTAATTAATCTCTTTCCTTGGGACTATAACTCCTTTTGATTTGTAAACTGGACAGTATATTCCCACCAATGACCAATATGAATTTCATTTGTTTCTCCACTAAGAAACAGGACAGACTGTGTCTCTCAGGTTTCCATCACAGACTGATTCAGCATTTGCATATCTCAAAGGTAACGTGGCTTACTGTAGACACACAGGACACAGCTGAAAGGACAGAAAGAAGGCAGGAGCACCTTCAACAAAGACACAATTTGCTTAGGTGTTACAGTAGCAGAAAGTTTCTGGCATCTGCCCGCCCCCAGTCAGACTGATAATGTTGATGTGCAAATATACACAGAGATCACCACGGCACAGCATAAAGTCCATTTTGGGGTTGAAACACCTGCCAATACTGTGTCTATCTATTTCCAGGCTTCTCTCTTAAAACTTTGGAAACAGAAAACCTGAATTTGAGGAAAAAAATACTAATGAGAATGAAAAATTTATATTTTATACAATGAAAGGGTAAACCCATGATAGTTTTTCAAGAAAATTCTTAGGTTCAAACAATGTGTATTTTAGTTGGTAGTTCTCAGTGACTTTGGTGATATATAGAGAACTGTTTCTTATTTGTGGAGACATTTTAGCATTTTGTGTGGTATATTTCCAAAGGTATGAAATTGGCTGGATTTCTGTTTTGCTTATGCAAAAGCCAAGAAGTTTTCTCATTAACATTATCTTTTGCTTCAGCTTCTCATTTTGTTTTAACTCCCACAGTAACTAATCTTGTTAGGGAGTTTCAGCCAAATCAGCCAGATGCTCCTAACTCCCATAATATTTTGTAAAGTCCTCTTATGAAGCCTTGAACAAAGGGCTGTATTCCAATAAAACCAAACTGAACCTGAAACACCAAACAGATGATAAACAAAAAACAGACAGGGGAAGGGAGGGAAAATTTGGCTCTGGAGGGAAGAAAATACACGTGCTTTATTGATCATATTTTTGTTTCTACTACTCTCATCCAAATGTTGGTTTGATTACATGAGAGTTTTTATGAAATATTTAATTCTGTGAACTCATATGGTTGAGGCAAAATTTGTTAGCCTACAGTTAATGGTATTCAAATGCTTTTGAAAAAAAAAAAATCTTCAACAGGAGTCTCAAACAAGAACTTTTACTTAGGAAGGTGAAATAGAAATAGCTCTAAATATAGAAGATCCATTAACCCACCAGTGGACCCAGATATGTCCCAGCCCATATGCAGCAGGTGCAGAGTATCATCTTTATCCACGAAGTGGAACAATTTGGAGAGGGAGTGCATCTGAAAAGCCAAGATGCACAGATACAGATCAGAGAGAGTCATATCTCTGGTAAGCCAGGTCCACTTATGAGTCTGATGGGAACTTTGCAGATGCATGTTGTACCAAATACATTTTGATGACCATCTATCGATCAGATTGAGGAAATGCAGTGGAAAATGTTAAAGGTAATATGCTAAATGGGAGATAACAAATTTGGGTGCCAAATTAATTTTTTCCTTTCACTTCCACTCACTAAAGTGCATGGGAAGTGCTGTCATCTGTCAGTGTGATTGGAATTATTTTTTAATACTTCAACTGGCTTGTGCCAGTACCCTAGGATTTGGATCTAATACAATTTTATGTTGATTTAAATTGTTTCACAATCAAATTGAAGGAGAAAGTGCTCATAGCTAGGTTCAACTTTATGAGGGTGTTAAAACAAGATACTAAGTACCATTAATGAACACCTTACTGAAATGGGATGTGACCATGCAGCCCTAAATGCAATATTTCTGTTGCTAGTGCAGGTTGACCTTGGCTGGACGTCAGGTGCCCACCCGGTAGCTCTATCACTCCCCTTCCACTGTGAGGGCCACTACGGGGAAATGAACTCCAGCTCAGCCAGCCCCAATACAGATGGGCAGGCCTCAGGACAGAGTTTTGTCAGGCTTACTCTGCCTGAAATTTTCTTGATCTGTAACTTGGCTTAGCTGTGACAGTACTTTCTCTAACTGGACAGGTGTCTGTGGCTAATTTGTTTTACTTTTTTTTACCTGTGTATGATGCTTTGATAGTTTTACATACCTAACAGGAACTAGCAGTTATTTTAGGCAGAATGAGGTATTTATAATTCTCATTGCAAAGACAATGTAGAGAAAAGCAGGCCTTGAGAAGAGGACTTCAGAAGCAGAGACATAGGATGTGCTGCAGAAAGGTATCATCACAGGATGACAAGTGATAGGGTCCCAGTTTTACACTGCAAATCCCACAGCTGTAAACAGCTCACTTGCTGTTAAGGAAATCCCAACCTGCAGCTGGACAAAAGTGATTTTAGGAGTAGCAAATAAAGGAAAAATAATATCTCACACAAGTAAAAGATAACATATACAGCAAAGTAGGCTGTTACCTGGATGTTACAGACAGTGAAGAAAGTGCAAAAGTGTAAAACAAGCAAGGGAAAATGACAGCAAGCGGATTACAGAGTGAGGAGCAACCAACATCATCATAAAATTCCTCTCATGAGGTATGCCAGGTGCCGACAGCCATGTCACCACAGCCACAAGCCACAAAGCCAGAAACCTCAGAGCCAGGGCAGCCTGGAAAGGCTGAGCCCAACGCTGGGAAAAGGGCTAGCAACTACATGTGTGTAAAACAATTTAAACTGCATTGCTCTGTAACAATTTAGATCTGAACTAATAATGATATCAACATTTCAGTTATATTAATAAATTATTTGCACAAAAAACCCATTGAAACTAAATATACAAAATTCAGCTATGTTCCGCTAAAAACTTATCTCAACCAAAGAGAAAATCAGACTAAACAGAAGTAAAAAAACATTTTCAGTTTTTTTCAACTAGTTCTATATTGCACAACATGAGAACAAGAATACATTTTGGTTTGCATTGTGTACTTTTATAGTAAGCATGTGATGGTAAGATAACTCTAAAAGATTAGCACTGTGAAAAAAAACCAGAAACATGCAAATTAGAAATTAATGATGGTTAAAAATTTAACGAAATTTAGATGATGCTATTTAAATAGATCATAACTCTATCAAAAGTGTTCTACTAAGTTGGTGTGTTTAGACATGATTCATTGATTAAATTAACTTACATTCAACGAAGTAACCTTTAATAAAATGCAGTAACTTAAAATCTCAGATTGAAAGAAGAGGTCCAAATTGCCTCTTCTGTTTTAAGCCCTGTAGAAAAAAATTAAAATCAAAGCACTGTTGTCAATATAAGACACAGATTTGTACCACAAGTAGATTTGGTTTTGAGGATTCGGGATGCCACATTATCATAGCCTGGCAAATTTTGTCTGATTTTTTCTAATTTGTTCTCACAATATATACAGCGGCGTCAGTCAGTTGAGAGGGGAGTGGGAAGGAGGCTCAAAGAGAAGAAGGTAAATGACCAGCTCTTAGAAATGCAGATTGTCTCAAAGACTTGTATACATCTGCACTCATTACATAGGCTTTCCTGGATTTATCTGGATTCATTCCATGAGCTTTGAATACCTAAACTAAGATAAGCAACTGAGGAGTCGTTGCAATCTGCTTAAATATTGCAGAAAGAACTTTTAGATTCGAATATTCCCTTGAGCAAAATTAAAACTCATACAAGTTATCTGTTGATACCAAAACTGTTTTTATTAATTGCTAAGAGATGCAAAGAGAAAGAGGGGAAAAATAGTAAAAGGTTAGAAAATGCTAAGGTTTCTTTTAGAAGCAGAGAAAAGATTACCACCAAAAACTATCTTTGTATCCGAGCTGGTCTGGAAGGTGGGGGGACAAGAGAGAGAAGCTGTTTTTTGCCTTTTTTTTTCTCCCGTCTCTGCCACCTTCGATGTGATGTTATCTCTTTAGCTGTAGGGGGGTCTTAGTTTTCTGGAATGCAGCCAGGATGTGGGCCCCTAGGCTGCTCACACCAGGCGGCCCCGGGCCGTGCAGGGATCTAGGTCTGCACCTCTCGGCCCTCAGAAATATGGTCAGGGTGGAAAAACTCACACAAGTGGCACGGTGGGTCTCGGTCCACTTCAAAGCGGCAGAAGTCCAGTCTCTGGTGACAGCAGGCAGTTTACAGCAGCAGAAAAAAAAAAGGTGAGGGTGAGGCAGAGGGCGAGGGCGAGTTAGCTGTTACAGCCAACTCTCTCTTCCATTCCTCTTTCCCTGTTTTTACCAAACTTTTCTTCATCTTTTATAGTATTCAAGGAGGTTATATGTGGTTTCTTGGCACGTAGCCCAAGAACATCTATTCAGATGTTCGCAGAGATATGATAACCATGAACAATGCCAGGATCTTTTGGCAGGAAAACTCCAGTGGGAAAATCCAGGTGAGAACTTCTGGTGGAAAACTGACACAGAAGTTTTGGTAGGAAGTTTTTGACAGGCAGAAACAATGGCGAAACATAATTTTTGACGCTTGTATGTTATCTGTCTGTTACAGGAGTCCTAGTTATAATTTTTATACTCTAGTTAATTACAGTTGCTATCATAAACATAATACAACCCTGTAGCCCTGTAGTGCAGTATTGCCATGGCTAGTAATTGGCCACAGTCTAAAAACTGGGTTGCAAGGACTCGGGATTAGGATCTGTCAGGTTTGTTCCCTCTGAAATGCTCCTGAACTGCTATACAGATTTACTTTACTTGGTTTAGCTTTTGGCAACTATTTTTCTAGTTGCTGGATGACTATGGCTGGGGAAGTGTGGACATGAAACAGATTCTGATCACATACAACAATTTTAATCATATTATTTTTTTTTTATTATTGAAGCTGTTCTGTACAGACATATTCATTCTTTTTTCTGTAATAACAATTCATTCTTTTTTCTGTAATAACAATTCTTCAATTAGACTATTAAGATTTCAAAAATACTGACAGAATCCCCGTTTCCTCACTGTCCATAAACAAGACTCCGAACATAGCAGTAATAAAACAATATAGTAAAATAGTTATAGAGATTAATTTAATGCAAGCATTTTGAAGACAAAATATGATGGATAAAGATGTGCCTCACATACTTCTGATACCTGAAAGATGCAATGCTATTTTCCATGTTATATTTGGTAAAGATTATTTAAGATATGGTTATACAAATTTACATCAAAATATTATGTTTTAACATATAACTATAAGCAAAAACTCATTCTGAAACTAAGAATTTGTATCTCAAATCTAGAAATATTAAGAGGTCTAGTTACTCAAGTCAACCGGACTTAAAAGCCCAGGTGGAGACTTATTTTCTTATTTGACTTTTTTGTATGTGAAAGATGCATGTATATCAGTAAGGGGAGAACACACATAGAAGGTTAAAGAAAGAATCCCTTTAGAATCCTATCACTCTCTCAAGAAATAAAAAAACATTTGCAAAAGCTGTAGAAGGTAGCGTTTTAAAGAGCTGGTCATTGAAAAAAGACATATCTGTATACGCAAGGAAGCATGGAAAAGAGATCAGAAGTGTTGGCTGTAAATCTATGGTAGACCACTTGAGAAAATTTTTGTTCACTCCTCAAAGCAAAGAGAAACAGGAAAAAAGATAAAGTTGTTATTAAATATACGGTCATGAATAAAGATAAATGAAACGCGCCTAATTCTGGACCAGTCCTTTGTCTCTGTTTTAGGAAAGGAGGTTGGGTGGGGGTAAACACATGACAGAAGTTGTTAGACTGCTCAAGCCAAAGTGAAATTAAAACTTCAGGTACTTAGTAAACTCCAGCTAGATATTAGGTAACCACAATCTCTAAAGTCATTCAATGCAAAAGTTTGTCATCAATATTTCCCTTTCTCTGCTGCAATGATATTACAGCATGAAACAGTATTTAGCAGAGTACCTCTGGCAAACACACTAGGCTAATCTTACAGTTTTATTTGTCAAAATGATAGGATTTGTAGAAAAAAAATACCGTACATTTGTTGGAATTTCAAAAGAAAAGTGACCTGATTCTCCGTGGGAAATGATTTGTCAGGGTAGAGCACATAAGACGTAGTAAAAGACATGAACAGACAAAGAAAAATTGCTAAAAATAGTAATAAAAAAGGAAACTATCAGACTAGAGGCAGATCAGTGGCAGAGTTCCTCAAGAACTACTCCAGAAGATCTTTAATGTTTACATTAATTCATCTGGCACAAAAATAAAATCTTGACAAAAATTGTTTAATATAGAAAGTTAAGAGGCAAGTAAATATAAAGAATGATTGGCATATTACGCAGAAAGCATATAATGATTCTAAGGACTAGTAATAGAAATGGAATGGAATTTAACTGAAACTTGAAGCCTCATGGAGAGGGACTAATAATAATATTTTACACCATTAACTGGAAATTTATCAATTGGCAATGACTTAGAAACAGAAAAGTCTGACATAGTTGCAGCTTCCTGTACTATTCAAATCTGAAAATATAATGGACTTAAAAATACGATGAAAAAGTATCTGTGATTTTACGTGTTTTATGGGGGAAACCGTGTGCTATTGGACAAAATACTGTTTAGAGAATTTTGACTACAATATCTTTTACCATCTTGGTCACCTGTGTTAAGCAAAAATGAACTGAAACAAAAAGAGTTGCAAAATGACAGATAAATCAAGGTAATGAAGAGGCATTGAAAGAGAAAGTTTTGCTACACCAAACAAACCAAAGTCCTAAGGATGCAACTAGAAGAAGGAGGGAAGAATCAAAGAGCAGAGACAAAAGGTACTAAAATAAAGTGGATTTATGCTAACCAGCAACAGAAAGTTTCTCCATGTTAGAAAGTTTTTTAAGCATCAGGGAAGCAAAGTTGTGGACTAGATTCCTGTAAGGAGTCATTTTCTTGAAGATTTGACTAGTTTAATGTAGGGCATAATATTTTATTAAAGCGATTTTCTGATGTTGCTCCCTCCAATCATATATTAAATGACCTGCTATATTATTTTTCTTGTAGTTTCTTACATCTTTTATGTTTTACTGTTTGTAGTATTAAAAGGAAA
Source organism: Lepidothrix coronata (assembly GCF_001604755.1). Classification (NCBI taxonomy): domain Eukaryota; kingdom Metazoa; phylum Chordata; class Aves; order Passeriformes; family Pipridae; genus Lepidothrix; species Lepidothrix coronata. Next base: position 3,918,607 of record NW_016690243.1, read on the forward strand.
CTTGGTCTGAAAGAAGAAATTTGTGGTACACACACACTCCTCCCCTGTCAGTAATATGGAGTTTATTAGTAGTGTTAGTGTCTCATTTTGAAGAGACTGGAATGTTTGCTAAGGAGGATGAGTTATGAGATAAACCAAACTCCTCTCTCTCAGCAATTGTAAATCCAAAATTAAGGGGGCTCCAATCAAGGAAGTATAGAAAAAGGAAGAAATAACAACCCTTTATTAAAATATATATATGTATGTTGGCAAAGACAGTAACAGAATACAAAAACAACTAGACAATAGTCCTGTACCCAAAAGTCCCCTTCGAAACAAAGAAACAGTCTGAATACTTCTCTGTCCTCTAGTGCGGTTCTAATCACGGTTGCCAGAGGGCGCTGTTGGATCACTGGAGGTGCAGAGCCTGCAGTGCTCTGTGGTGGCCTGCAGGGGGCGCTGTTGGGCTCTGGTGGTCACCGCGTGGGGCCTCCGGTCACAGGAGAAGTTGGAGTGGGGCCTTCTCCCACCAAGAGGAGGAAGGGAAGAGAGGGAAAGAAGGGCAGTCCCCTTCCCATGGAACTCACCACTGTCCTTGGCTGGCAGTGCTTAAGGCTCCTCTTTTCTCCCAACGAGCACAAACTCTCCGATAAAACTGCCACAAGTTCGGGCTGGAGGCAAGGGCAGCATGCAAGCAAGCCGAGGCGAGTGGTCAGAAATGACCAGGTCAAGAGCAAGAAAACCAGACTCAAAGCTTTTCCAAATGCACACACAGACTCCCCGTCTCCATTCGAGTAGAAAAACCAAACTGTTCTCCTGCTTTGTGTAGAGGGCAACAGTAAAGAAAAACTCCTCCCCACTCCCTGCAGCCTCAGATGGGCCATTAGTTGGGAATGCAGCCAGCCAGCTAGCCAGCCAACCAGCCAGCCAGCCAGCCAGCTCCTTTGTAAAGCTAATTGCCCCCCTTTCCCCTCCCCGTTCAAACTTCCGTTCAAACTTCCTCTTCTTACAGTGGGGCAGGGGAAGGAAAATTTCCCCTTGGATTTTTAGAACCTATGACAGTTAGATACATGTTAGCATTATTAAGAATGATTATTAGCATTATTAAGAATGGTTATTAGCATTATTAAGAATTATACATTTATGTCTATATTTTTCACATCCATTGCAGGTTCAAACCTGCAAATCTTTGCACCACAATTGAACTCAGATTAGGATGAGTTCCTTCTAGGTATTTTATGTGGAAATTTTTCTTTCTTTATTTTATGCCTCCCAAAAGTGTTTGGAATATCTCTTAGTACCATTGCTCACCTTGCATGTGCAATTAGCCAGCTCAGTATTATCTTTTGTATTATAGGGAAGAAGAATAATGTGAAAAATCATGAATGATTAAGAAATATTATTAGATCTAATGACCTTGATTCAATGTGTCCTCGGGAGTTACAATTTGCTTTAGCTTACAAGTTTTACCTCCTCTGTCAAATATATCTTCTTTCTCATGTTTATGGGGTCCATAGGATTGCTTCCTTCTATTATTGTATCAATAGACTTTGAGGGTTAATGCTCGTAAAATCATTTTAGGACCCATGCACTTTTCACACGTATAAAAGAGATTCACTACCAGATATTATATAAAGCTCGATATAAAATTCTTTCTGCACCTCTCAAGCTCTAAAGTCTCATACGCAGCACCTCTTAAATAAGTTTGCTCATTTTAAATTCTTTGTCTTGGTTTCATGAGAGCTGCTTCTATCAGGGAGACTCATCTAACTGTCTAGAAACAATCTCCTAGTCCTCTGTCAGAAAAGGTAGACATTGCTATGAATACTAAAACTGTTAATACTCCCATTAAAATTGAAGTAAGCCACTAGAGTTTGAAAGTGTGATTAGTCAAGACCTATGCAGAAAAAGAAGACCTTGTGCTTGGAGCTGTTAAAATATCACATTCAGATCATCAGACTAGTAAGCTCTTGAAAATTTTTTACTTCACGGCAATTAATAGATTTTTTCAATTATTGTCAAAAAAAGACCTTGTTTAGGTTGGTGGTTGTTGTTGTTAATATTACTAATAATAATTTCAAGAGGTTATTAATAATAATTGCTCTAGACATTTTGGGCAGTGGAAATAAGTATTTAACATAATTTTCATTCATAAAAGGCAATATTGTTTAATTCCATCACTTTTCACTGGCACATTCTAAACATTTAAATTGAGTAGCTTTTCGATGAGCCATTGTTGTTAGTTTTCTCTTGGAAAAAGTTTCTCTTTGTCATAGAATTCTTTTAAGTAGTTGTGCTCTTGAGAAGCTCCAAAGGTCACTCTAAGAGCAGGCAATTTAATGAGTTAGGTTATGAGTCAGATTTGTTTCCACTGGTCAGCAAGGGAAACTGAGGGCACAAAATATGTACCAACTTCAAGATTCCTTTCCTCTGGCATACTAGGTACTGGCTGCAGGAATTAAGATCATTTAGTGTTTTCTATCTGTGCTGGTGACCCTAAGCCTCACCCTTCTCCAATCACTTGAAAAGTCCTTTCCCAGAAGTATTTTAACTTGAAATTTGTACCTAAAACCTGTTTCTGCTTTATCAAGCAGGAATCAATCTTGTGCCTTCCAGGCTCAACTCTAAGACTACATAAAAATTGGCTGCAGAAGGCCACAAAGCTAAAATATTGTGTGACATGTTCTGTTTTCTTCTTATCTTTAAGTCCTCTATATTTTATGGTAGAATAATTTAAAGTCTAGTTTGACAGATGTGAATGCAAACATACTAGATCCCAATCTACTCTCTGTATGTGTTCCCCCATTTTCTGTTGCCTTACAGTTGCCAAGTTAATTTTGTGGTTTTGGGAGTGACATTAAGGCAATGAAATTCCAAGCCTGAAGTTTAGATGTCACTTAGAAAATGCTGGCACAATTAACTTAAGGAAAAAGCACTAATTTTATTAACTGATTTTTTTTTATTGCTATCCTGAATTTTAAAGTAACAGGAGGTTGGTAACTGGAAAAAGAATAGTAAATTGTTCCTTTCTTTCACCTTTTCTTAACATGATCATTCTCCAATCCATTTTTTTTCTGAACCTTACAACCTGCCTTACATTTTTGTCTTGTTCTTATTGATTTGGTCCTGTATTATCTGAGTTGCTGAGTTATTGCATTTGGAATGGATAATGGTTTGGCTCTATCTGATCTATTTCATGTGAAATGTTTTGGATTACAGATCCATTTTTGATTTACTGTGGAAGATTCAGATCATGTCTTCAAAGCATTTTCTCTTACGTGCATATACAAAAGCACCCACTGCCTCAAAGCAGAGAAACTTAAGCTAATGGAATCAACATAGAAATTTTTAAAATTTCTCTTAAAGCTTGGTGGTAAGTAGAGATGGGTAAAATAGCATGAGTGAGAAGGATGTGCAATGTACAGCAGCAAGACTGCATTTCTGAGAGTAACAATTATTTTTCAGTATACCCAAGAGCTTTTCCCCATCTATATTTATAGGAAAAAAAAGCCACATGATGATACTCCTATAATCAGTAAAGCAAAAAAGGGAAAGAGATAACATAGCTTCAGACAATAATTCTTATTTTTCATATAGAGTATCTATTTCTTTCCATTGACCACAGCAGAAATTGAAAGCAAGTATTTTATTAATAATATGTACTTTAGCTAGGTACCTAAAGATAGAACAATCAACTCTTCTAACCAAGGATCACATGACCTATTTCACTATGTCTATGTTAGGATACTACAAAGATCTCTCTAATCAACTTTCTAAGCTTAAGTACACTCAACTTGTGCAGGAAGTAGGACCCCATTCTAGATGACTAAAAAACCTAAATGTTTCAAAGGACCCCTCAGCTTGAATTTGGAAAAGCATTAAAAAATGTTTATGATCCTAATGGAGATCTGTATTCAAGGGTATTATCATGGAAAGATCCTGAACATATTATTTTCGTTTTATGCCACTGGCTCAAGTTATAATAGTAACTGCATTTTCATTTTGGGATTTTGGTACAACTACTGCCTGAAATAAATGTGAAATTATTCATGGCAGATGGTCTCTGCCTATCTCCTGGTGGGTGGGTTTCACTCTCATATACTTTTCAGAAAAATAACTGTAGGAAAAAAATCATGTAATAATAATCAACAGCTGTCAAGTGGGAGGAAAATAGCTGCTACACTCCACTCTGGGGTGACTGTGCTTCAGTGGTGTAGCACTGGGAAAGCTGTGCTATATTTGTAAAGCACTGCAAAAGCCTGAAATGAAAGAGTCTAATAAATGTCTGATTTCTGTCTACCCAATCATAGTAGTAAAATACTCATTGCGAGCTGGTAGTTACTATTGCATTTCATTCTGGTTGTCTGTTTTAAAAATAATGTTCCTTTAAAGGGCACGCTAAGTATAACACTGTGTCATGGGTTTACTTGTCTTTTCCCCCTGGAGCTGAAAGATGGATGGTTCCAGATGGGCGGTTCCAGATGGGCTTCTGATGCAGAACCAATTGAAAACTTTGGTAACGCCTCTGCAAATTACATATTTAAGTAGCCAGAAGAGAAGGCTAGTGGTGCAGAAGAAATTAGAGCCACGAAGGTGTCAGAGGGGCCACCGGGCCCCACGGGGGCAGGGCCCCCCTTCCCCGACCTGGCCCGGCGTGGGCTGAGGGGCAGCAGCTATGACCCTGGGTCCATGGCAGCTGCTAGCCCAGACCAGGCAGCAGTGGCCACGGGGGAGGAGGAGGTCAGGGCCAGGAACTGGGCCCATGGCCAAGATGTGCAGCAAAGCTCAGAAGAAATTCCAGAAAGTGAGAGAGAAACTGTCCAGGAGTTTTCCAGCTGGCCTCGCCACCTCCCCCACCGCGGAGGAGAGGTAGTGGCAGGCTGACCAGACCCTGTGATGCTTGGAGTGGCAGCAGTGCAGGGCACAGAGCGTGCCCGGGAGCAGAGTGGAGAGAAGAAGCACAGCCAGCACACCCAGCACAGCTACCACCGCCGCTCGAATTTGCAACTCAGAGAGAGAGAGAGAGAGAGAGAGAGAGAGAGAGAGAGAGAGAAGCCACACTGAGCAGGTTTATTCTGGGCAGGACTCTGGTGAAAACTATCGGAGTATAAAGACTGAGATGAACCCCAGAACCTGCAACCCGGGGGCCCGACTTGGAGGGGTCCCCGAGAGCTTACTCCCCTGGGAGGGACCCCACGTAGCAGGGAAAAGACTCAGAGCTTTAATTCCCTGTAACCCCTGGTGAATATCATGGTGGAGCGGGTTTGTCCCCCCGCAGCCCATGAAAGGACCTCAGTGGGTGCAGAGACCCCCGCACCCTGATGAGAGAGAGACTCTAGCTATCGCCCTAAGAGTTCTCCTGCATTGATGGAGGGGGCTGAAGGGTGATTGAAAGTGTGTTTAATACTGTGTATTAGATTACTTTTTAGTTTCTATTCTGTTAGCAATAAATTTTAATATTATTCCTCACGTCAAGTCTGTCTTGCCTGTGTGAAACCCCTCTCACTTTTTAGCAATTCTGTAAGGGTTTGAACCTGACAAGAGTAAACCCACGACACACTGTTGCTACATAATTCTAGAGAGAAGAAATGGAAGACGTGAGGAAAAGAATTCATAATAAAAGCACAGACTGAAAAAGAAAAATAAGTGTTTTCTCCACAGAATAGGTAGGATTCATCTCTGGGAATCAGTGTGCATTCATCATCTAAATTTAATAATGAATTTTTTTCAGAAATGCCCTAGTAGAACAAAAGACACACGTTTGTGTTCAAAATGTATGATTGTTCATTTCAGAGTCAAAATGCATCAATAATAGATGATATTGTTGGGTAATGTGTTTAGCAAAACATACTTGGACTTTACAGAGTATATTCCTGCAGTTCAGATGTACTTGTCACAAATTTTTGTTTCCAGTTTGGGCTGGGGAGAACATGCTAATTTGGATAAATTTCTACCAACATGATTTAAACAAATCCCCAAAAAAGGTTACTTGTTTTGTATTTATGAATTAGTCATGCAGGTTTATTGGAAGGACATCACTAGCCTTTAAATATATAAACAGATGGAAAACAGGAACAGTGACTTAAGAATTTGTCAAATGGCTTACTCATCATAAGTGTGTATGTAATCTGACACAGGTTACTTGTGTTCCACAATTTCAGTATCTTTCCTAAACAGACCATGAGAAGATCAAATCATTTATATCTTTAATTTTTGGATAAGCTTAATATTTTTTTAAAAAGCAGTTTAAAGAATACAGGTTCAAAGCAAGAAGGACTAATCAGCCGCACAGAAATGAGACTACGAATGACTAGCTCAACAGTGGCATAGGCAGAGAGAATGCTGGGTTTATCACAGAACCCAAACTAAACATGAGATGGCAATTGCTAGTTTTAATATTGATTCAGATATTGTCATGAATCTTATTATTGTGAGAGAAAAGAATTAATCAAGTCCAAAATTATTTATTACTTGATGAAAAAATGTCTAATAGACGTCAGCTGCACCAGACATGTCTGTCCTCCCAGAGCACCTCTAAGCTCTGGAATTCCACGATTGTTCTCTGTAACTGACACCTTCTGCCATTCATATTTTCAGCTGTGAAATAAAAGGAAGCATTTTGATCAGACATTTCTCTCTGGCACAATTTCTCTCTTGCCTATTCTGTGGCACATTGGTGGAAAGGAGCAACAGTTTTTGAGATGTCATATACTATATTTGCTATATCAGGATGGCTTGCCTGCATAATGGTATGAGATGGAAAAATTGCCAAGTGCCCAATTATATGTTTACACTGAGGAGCAGGACTAACCTAACTGACCTTAGCTGCTCAAATGTAACCTAAGCATATATCTTAGACATAATCTGAGTAAGTAGTCTAAGATAATTACCACCAGTCTTCCCTCTGGCCAGTGAGAAAGAAAATTTCTACAAGGCCATTCATTTTGTCTGTTTCCATAAGGCACAAAAATGCTTTCTGTATCAAAATCAGGTAAAGCAAATTAAGTTCTTACCTGCTTAGAGCCCCAGGGACCAGCCATCCCACAGCCAGGACCTACTGCTGAGAGAGGATGGCAGGCAGAATGAGCCAGACCTCACAGCCAGGAAGTGTTTTGGGACATTTTTTTGAAGCTCTCTTTTTTTTATGAGTTTTGCAGCGCTTTGCTATCGCTACTTTTGCATGATAATAATGGAAGGGGATTCCAATAAATGTACCATGGGAATTGTAATTGGACTTTATAGCAGTGAAGTAAAAGAGTAAAACAAAAGGAATGAGCTGAGTTATTATAGAAGTAGAATTTAAATGGAGGTTGTATAGAGATGCATATGTGACAATGAAGAGTAAAGTAGACTAGGTACTTCACTGGGGGCTTTTCTGCCCAACACCAAACATGTACTTCACTGCAGATAATGGCATACGCCCACAGAAAATTATATTTAACCTGCCAAAGGTGCGCTTTTCTAAATTGATTGATAACCTATTTAATGCAGTTGCATTCATGCTCTTCAGGTAAGATAATGGTCATTTAGTTTGAGACAAAAAGGATGACATTAGGGGTTTTGATTTAAAAAAAAAGGGTTGAGAGTGTTTTCACTTCATACAGTTTTGTTAACCTGTTTTTCCTAATAATATATTCCATTTTCATTCCTGTCCCTTTCACTCCTCTCTATACCCATATGTTAATACTATGAAATAGCATTTTGTAAATTATTAGTCTCTAGGTTCATCAATTATGAGTATATGTTATCTATTATTTTTTACATTTTATGTAATCTAGGTATAGAATTTAGCTGCTCAAGCTTACAAGTAGGAACTGGAAGTCATATTTGCACTTTTTTTTAAAGAGAAATCACTAGATATTTAGCCACACTTCAGCTGTACCTGATAGAAGAGTGACATGTTTTGCAGAAAATTTTGAGATAAAAAGTATTCCAAGTACTGCACAGAACTTAAAATGGCTTCAAAAGTATGCACAGTCCAAAAATTATTAAAATTGTATAAAACAAAAGACTAACCTTGATTGCAGAAAGAGAAATCCAGTAGCTGACACAAGTGAAAGACTGGTTTTTCATCCCCTCCCAGTTCTATCATCCTATTTAAAAAAAAAGTCATGAACACTCAAAATAACAATGCTTTCAATAGCCCTAGAAAGTGTAAAGTATGAAGTCTTTCTAAAGACTGATATAATATCAAAGGTAAATATTTCCATTTAGTGTAGCTAGTATTAAGTAAGCTAGGTTTTGTGATACTCTCATCAGTTTATTTCATTAAGTGAATATTTTAATAATATTTTCATCAAATATTTATATTAAAAATTACAGATTGAAAATGAAACAAATATCCTTTGATAGTCAAGGTGGTTTCCAGGTTTGTATCATTACTTTCTAATTCTCATAGGGCACATTTGCAGTAGCTTAGAATTTCTATTATGTATAGTGATCTTAAATCTGACCTTACATTCAGTCTTATTCAAGATGCTTTTTGGTTTTTATGTGACTTTTTTCCTTAATTAATATTTGAACACTACATTGACTATAGAATATCAAATGTGATGAAACTTCCCCTTTTTTTAAACACAGTCTAATGTATTTCAGGTAAGACTGCACATATGTGTTCAGATGACTACCTATGAGTCAGATAAATGTTTGATAAATATAAATTGATATTCTCCTGAGCACCATCTCTAAAGTGCAAAAGAACAGGTTAAACCACATTAAATTAATAGCTTACATAATTTGGCAGTAATCAGTTCATTGACCAAATATTTACATGTTTGTCACTCAAAATATGTGAATAATTTGTTATGAATTTGTCAGTGTTTGACAACCATTTCCTCCAATTTATATTGATGGGGGTTTTTGTTATTACAGGCAATCATTTAGGTAAGGGATGGATTTGGCTTTTTAAAAATATATTTTTGTGCATATACCATACATGTGAATACAGATATATAAGGACATTTACTTATTGGAGTGTGTCCAGAGGAGGGCTACCAAGCCGATTAGAGGGGTGGAGCACCTCTCCAACAAAGAAAGTCTGAGGGAATTGTAATTGTTCAGCACGGAGAAGAGAAGACTTCAGGATGACCTAATTGTGGCTTTCCAGTACCTGAAGGGAGCCCACAAGACAGAGAGGGACTTTTTAACAGAGCATGTAATGACAGGACAAGGACAATGGCTTTAAACTGAAAGAGAGTAGATTTAGATTAGATATGAACAAGAAATTCTTTACTGTGAGGGTGGTGAGGTACGGGAACAGCTTGCCCATAGAAGCTGTGGATGCCCCATCATCAGAAATGTTCAAGGCCAGGTTGGATGGAGCTCTGAGCAACCTGGAAAGTGTCCCTGCCCATGGCAGGGCAGTTGAAACAATGATCTTTAAGGTCCCCTCCAACCCAAGCTATTCTATGATTCTATAACATAGATAGGATATATATTATACAATATGTAGTAACGATTCAGCTGTTATTTTGATACTTCAATAAAAAGCATATAAAGCCTCCACCAGGTCTCTTTATTTTCATTGCAAGCCCTCAATTTCTGCTGTTTTATTTGTAGCTTACAACAGTAGTTGCATGAATGTTTACATTCTTTTACAACATGTCTAAATGTATTTTGAATATTTAACTTATCTAAGACAAGTGGTTTTTTTGAATATTTAACAAATCTAAGATTTGAAGAAAAGGTTTTGCATTGTTTAAAAACTATTTAACAAAATCTGAACAGAAATCTGCTCTTACCTCACTCGACTCAATGAGATAAGTGACTGGAGCCATTCATTCATCTCAAACTACATTTTGGGAAATGTTTAGTCTTTTTATTCACTTCATTTTGGCACACATACCTAGATATGTATCAGCAGTTCAATTTGAATTTCACCACAGTTCCATCAGGCAAGAACAGTCTTTTGTTTCCAAAGTAGTAAATGCACTGTTGATAATCCACAGAATTTGTCCACACACCATTCAATCTCCTGTTCATACATATTAAAAAATTACTTGTAGAGACTATTTGACTCTTCTACATAGTTGCCCTTCACAAAGATGTAGAATTTATTGAGCTTTCTATTGTAAATTTTCAGTTCAATTGAACATATTTTAAAATTGTAAATTAGTGATTTCTGCCCACAATACTGAATAATCTTTATGGTAATATTTTATTAGTAGTAAAGATGAACAAGCACTTAAAGGCTTTAGAGTCTGAGATTCATAGCTAACATTTTCCGATGTTCAGGTAGAGTTGAATAGGGTAGTGAGTATAAAACAATAGAGTAGACTAAGGCATAGATGATTTGAAGCTATTAACCCTGAACACTTTAATAGTAGTTCTGAGGCAGGTTCTGTATGCTGCACAGCTGTGTGAAAATAGTAAAGATAATTGTATTAGTATGTGGGGAATAAACACAGACAGCACATGACAGACAGTATAACTCACTGTGTTGCATGAAGGGAAAAAAATCACACTGTGAACCATAACAGTAATCACAAATCTTGAAATATTTCAAAACCACTGTTATGCATTGTGCAAGAAGGCTATGTGACTCCAGGGAGAAGGGTATTGCAGACTAGGACAAGAGTTCATAAAGAAACAATACCAGTCACCTATACAAGATTTGTGCTACTTTTTTAACATCTTAATTTTCCACATCATTAGACTAGTTTTAGGGATTTTTTAATTTATTTTTTCAAGAACAAAACTCTCAGGTTATTTCTTGTAATATTACAATAACCACCATAGAATCAAAGCAACATTCAATTTTTATAATTCCTGCCTTATTTTGTCTTTTCATATGAGAGAGTGCATTGTCCAGAAATACCATTTAATATTCTAGACTAATACTTTTATCTTCTTTCCCGCAGTCATTTGAACTTTTAGTTTTACAAATTATCCTTGCAGATTATTACAACAGGTTTGACAGGGATCAAAGGTGAAGCAAAGCCTACTTAAAAACTTAAATTTTGAGTATTATCAAACTGTGTACACAGTTCCAAAGTCACAGTAATAATAGTAGTGCAGGAAAACATCAGAATTATCATTCTTCAAATTAATTTTTAATTTATCTCTTTCTAACCTAGCCAAGGCTTATACAGGCATTCTGTTGCTCTTTTCTGTGCTTCCTGAATGAACTTTCTTACAACATGAAGACCTTTAAGATATACTTAAGTATTTTACTACAAATCCCACTTTCTCCTTAGTTTATTGCAGATCAAGGCATTTCTCACTATCTTTGTCCTAGGAAAGTTAGGTAAAAGTAAACACAGTCATTCTGGAATGACTAGTTTCTCGACTTTTTACATGGACATAATAACAGCCTTTCCCAGATTTCCCTGTGCACCAGCCACAAAATTTTCAGGGCCTTCAACATAATCTCAGCCTGCCTTTTTCCACTTGTTACTATTTTACTCTGGACAAGATCTATGATTTTCAAGTTTGACTGACTAGGCTTTTAACAATCCCTGTCCTGAAACCAGTCATTCAAGAGGTCTTTGATCCAACAAAACACTAAAGTGCAAGTTCACTATTAACTGAGAATACTGTTTTATTTATGGGATCCACTCCAGCATGTAACTGCTGCTGTCTGTAGCATTACTTTTCGGAAATTCTGATTTGTACTCAAGTCTTTAACAAACCAGGGGAAAAAACTCATAATATGACCTGCTGTTAGGCTTATCCTGGTAAGGAGACTTTACAAGCATTCAGTTGATGCAAAGTGTTCCTATTTATGACAGAAAAGAGTTCCCTGTTTTTCATTTTGCTATAGAACAAAAGGTGCTACAACTTCTTGACAGGCTGAATGCGCAAGCGGAGCTAATCAGGGCTCCTGTCCTTCTCTCCTCACAAAGACACTTTGGTTAACTGTATTTTTAGTTATTACAAAAAATTTTCAAAAGAAAAGCAAAAAAATCCCACCAGTCTGACACGATTTAGAAACCACCCCAAGCCAAAAGAAGACAAAACCACCAAAACCCACAACTCAAATTTAAAAAGGAAAAATGTATTGGGAACTTTATTGTCATTATTCTATAATTATTGCTCAAGCAGTTTTAATTTCAAATGGAACTGTTTTAGTGGCCATCAGAAAGAGACTTGTGGGCACTTCAAGTGAAATCAGACATGGTTTTACCACTATGACTGTGAGGCCTTTGAAGACATTGCTTTGATAAACAAAGCCTCTTAGGAAGTATATTTTTGTCTCGAGTGTTTGGAAAGGACTTACACATTGGATGAAAGTTGATATGGGCTGAAGTGTAAATGATGCTGGTTGCTGACCCCGAGCTGTTTACAATATTTTACACTTTGTAGTATACCTTTTTCTTTCTTCAGATCACTTTTTCCTTATTCTGACCAATTAAATCAATATACAAATGTCAGCCTTCTGCACTTCAGCTGGCTCAGTACCATCAATTTTCAGTGCTAAACAAAATGGCCTGTCTTTAAGCAACTATCAGTCTAATTCCACTCAAAATTTTTTATCATAAATTTGAAGCCACAGATACTTCCAATTGCTATAGCAGATGAACAGCAAGACTTACTTTTTCTCCCATTCTAGGCTTGCTTTTGTTTTTCTTCACCTGCGAGAAGTAGAAAAAAATGTAATATAACAAAATACACTATTTTTCCATGTGGTACATTTTACTGGTATTTGACAATTCAAAATAATACAATGCTTAGCTGGTCTTTTCCAGGTGACAGCTTCCATTTGATACTCCTATGTCCATTGCCAACTCTATTACCTTTGTGCTGTATGTCATTAGTAGCCAGAAAATGGAATGTGTTATGATGTTCTGTGATTCAAACAGATAAAATATCAGTTATCACAGCTGTGAGAACAGATTCAGCTACCCACCTTCTTCTGCTTGGTAAAATGCATATGCAATCAATCTCATTTTGACTTTAGTTTTAGGCACCAATCAGACACTTAAGTATTCAAATAACCAGGTAGTTTCCCTCAAACAGACGTAGAAACAAAACTGGACCCCAAACTATCTGTGGTCACAATTTTTTATCATGAAAAAAGCAAGAGAAGAAAGTTTTAGAAAACCTTTCTGGTGCAACATATGCGTGAATATTCACAACCAAGGACAATGCATCCTTTATCCTTTGTGATTACAGCTAATAAGCAGGCAGTTCATCTATAGCAAAAATATTCTGGTAACATCTATCTTTTGAATTTGAAAATAAATGAACATTTTTTTAAAATCGTGTTTTCTATCGGAAGAAAATATTTCATTGGTTAAATTTCTTGAAATAAAGACCTCAAGCATCTGAATTGTTAACATCACTAATCTTTTCATGCTGTTTTAAATTCTTTGTCTTTTATTTACTTTTTTACATATTTGCTTTAATTTAAGAGAGACATGTACAGTTATTTGATTTCATCCTCGAATATTGAAAGGAAGCATGTTGATTATGAAATATTTTTGAAACAGGAAGGTTCTATGCCAACAAGTGGAATGTAAAGAGGAAAACACTGAAAAAATACATTGAAATAAACATGTCAATAAGATATCAATATTTCAAATATCAAAACACAATTTTCACCAAAACAAGATTTCCAAGGGTGATTACGGATGTATATGCTTTGGTCTGTTATTTTTACTCCCCTGATACAAAATAGAACCTTCAGATAAGGGTATGTTGTGTTCATTTAACTGAAAAAACCCTGCCAGTTGTAGGCACAAAAAGCAACGATGTGACATAATCATTAAGGCTATTACAGGTGAACTTCAAATAGCAAGAATATGGAGAAGAAACAGCAAGTAAAAACTTCAGTACATTATTGTTTTCAAAAGTTTGGGGTTTGGGTTTTTTTTAAGAAATTTGACGTGATGCCTTCAGCGATTTTGTTTTCCCTTACAGATAGTATAGTATAGTGGTCTAGACTGTTCTGCTGCAGTATGTTTCAGGCTGAATACACAGAAGATACATTTTTTTTGCTGTATGTTTCTACTCCTACCCACTAATGTAGCACATAAAACCAGAAAAGCTTTATTTTTCAAATAGAAAAAAAATCTCTTTTATCATTTCTCTCTGAAGTGTACACACGTAACAGCCACCTTAGTAGGAAGGAAAAACATTAGGAACTACAATAAAGGAAAAGACAATCAGCAGTCTGCAATATCTTATGTGACTAGATCAAATCGGTTTGCTTTTTTCTTGATATTTTTTGGGGTTTTCGCAATCATTGTTTTTCATCAAACTCTGTGTATCAATGTCTGTATAAGGTTATTTTTGTGCAGATTTCAAACACTATTATATCTGAATGACTTGCTGCAAAACACACCAAAGTAATTGTTTGTATTTCTAGAATAACTCTTCTTTTTCATTCCTTGAACATCTCCTTCTCAGTGCAACGAGGTGGTGCTACAACCCAGTTTAGAAGCTCTACACCTTACTGGGTGTTACACTTTTATTTCAGGCTTCAAGAGATTTTGCCCACGCAAACTCTTCCAAAGCCTTTTGATTTTTGGTACCTTGAGTTCACATCTGGAGAAAAACTACACATTTTTCTCTATGAGATTTCTTTTTATTTGGTGAGAAAAACCCTGTGGCAAAAAGGGTTTAAGAGAAACAACATGCAACTTCACAAAAGTATTACACTTAATATTAGACAAACACCAACCCAAACCTAAGTGAAACACCACAACTTAACTGAAACGCAGACAAGTTGCCCACAAGAGGAAGGAAAGAGAGATTAAAAGAGGAAAGAATAAAAACAGAAAGAAAGGAGAGAGACATATTTACCACTCTGGAGGTCACATGTTGACAGGTAAGGAGGGCAGAAGCCAAGGGGGGATGTTCATAGACTCTGGCTATTGTGGTCACTCCCCATAGGTGGGACCTTTGGCTCACTGCCACTCCCTGTCCCCACAAACCAAAGTGAGGAGTGCCACAGCCACTTAGAGGCTCCAGGGGGTGTGGTGTGGGTGGGCCACCAGGCAGACCTTGTTGACAGCCCAGCCACATGGCTTTCCCTGCCATGTGCTCCGTATGGTCGCAGCCGTGTTGGCTCCAGGCCTAAGCCTAGCTCTTTCTCCCCCCACCCCCAGCCAGAAAACATGTTTTATTCAACCCATCCATCAAACAATCCAGTGAGATACGAGTCTGGTCTCTGACATATGGCAGTGTTGACCAGAGGTCTCTCCTGATATCTTCTGAATATGAAACATCTCCCCAACACATGCCTTGTTATTTATATATATGGTACATTATTTTCTAGTACTACATCCCAGGGGAGAGACTGCCTGTAGAGGCTGTTCTAACTAGACTGAATCCCGCTTGATTTTTTTTTTTTTATTTCACTATTAAGTGCAATGGGAGGTAATTTCTTTTTAAGAGATGTTCTTGGAAAGGCAGCATATCTCTCCACAGCCAAATTTGTTGTCCTGCAGAGAGTATGGTTGTGCAGAGTCAAAGGAAGGGTCACAGGAGGAGGCCACCTTGGCATCCAGGAGTTGAGCAAAGGCTGAAAGACGTTAAAAGGTGCTTGACAGCCTCCCACAGATCAGAGCTGCAAGGAAGCACACTAGGACGGCTATGGGGTCAAGTTTATGATACTATTTGCTAGACATTCACACTAACACACAAATCCCTCTCATTTTAAGAAGACCTTGCAAGTTTCTTGACATACCCTCTCAAACAGGTTTTCTACAGACAGTATTTTTTGTCTTTCCATTTTGGAGCAGGTCATCAGACTAGGGAGAGCAACCCTTGACAGAAAATTAACTTTTCTTCTTACTTTTGTTTGATAAAACCTCCATGCAAAAGCAATTGAAGATTTGTTGAGACTTGAAAACCTAGCACATGAATGTCCAGACCTAGAGAAACCTGTGGACCTATGGATGTTATTTATAAAGTGTGTTTTTTGACTTTTATGAATCTCACTTTAAAACTAGAATACTTATTCTAAAAACATAGAGTATTATGTCCTTTCCAGGTCTTTTCATTCTTCCACACTGTTTCTGGATGACAAATATTCAACTAATAAGTTCTTGCCAGACTGCTATCAGAACCCAATGAAGTTATTTTTTGCTATGTTCAGATGTGTCTCCATTATAATTGTCTCATTATTATAATCATGCTGTAAGAATATATGTAAGATTCTTCCAGCTTTCCCTGCCACATGTGAATATATACATCTGAATACATATAAATGCCTATATATGAATGTATGCCTTTTCCCCCATGTATGTATAGCATAATTCTGCTGTCAACAGAAGTTTTGATAGTGATCTCAAATGGATAAGAACATCATCCTGATTTTCAGCTTCTGGTGCTCTTTTTGTGCAGATTTTTCTTTTCTATAATCCCATAATGACAGGACATCCTCTGCTTTCTGTCTGTAGTTTGGTTAATCCTTGTTTGTCTGCAGTTCTGCTGTACTGTATCTCAATCTGCTCTTTTGTGCATGTCCTACATTTCCTTCGCCTTCTTTTTTGTCTTTGCCTTTCTCTACTTTTATCTTCTGTTTTTAATCCCACTTCATGTTTCCTTCAGACACTTTCAAAATGTTAACACTGATTTACCAGAAAATCCCTACAGGGTTTCATTTTTTCACAACAACTTGGGAAACTGTTCATGCTGAGTTCATGTTACTTATGAATTTCTGGCTAAATAGACAACTTGTTGAAGGATTGAATGTGAAACAATTGTACATAATAACTAATTTTAATCTGATTCTGTCAGATATTGTCTAATTGTACACTCATGGATAAGAAAAAAACCTGCCATGAAATCTCCAACAACTTTCAGGTACATGAAAGAAACTCTGGTTGCAGTTAACTCACATATCTACATTACTAAAACTGACATGAAGAGATCTTCTGTTTTTCTTTGGGGAATTCCCTTGGAAGCATCATCTCCCTCTATTATTTCCCACAGAAAATTAAAATTCTGACATTGTAACAGCCAGTCTCTCTGACAGAGTAATTGTGACTTGCTCCATCAGGAATACAAAGAACATCACCTTGAATTACACACAGAGAGTGGCCAGGTGGAAGTTCTTCACTCCTATGACAATCTGTTGTGTTTCTTCAATGCCCTGGGTTTTCCTCTGAGTGTTTGGTTCATGCTGCAACAGAAGGTTGCTTTTCAGAAAATGTCTAGAAAAGTCTATATGTGTAAGAAATTAAGAGTCTGATTTTCTTTTGAAGCCACCCTATGACTGGATTTACAAACATGGTTGAAAATAGTAAAAAATAGCCTGACAGGCAAGACATGTATCTCAGAGATAAAGGATGTCATGCTTTTGTACCTTACCATGACAAAACCCCAGTAATTTTGTTTATTTGCCCTTCAAAAATACATGTTTGCATAGCATCTTCAAATGTTTGTAATCTCAAAGTAAATATTTTATTATATCAAAGGAGTCTCAGGAGTTCTGGTGAGAAATATTTTTCTCACCTGGAAGTGCAATCTGCAAACCCTCAGAATGTGAGGTTTAGCATCAGGTTGAATATTCTGGATGACATCTTTATGCAATGAATGGTCAATAAATGTCATTCATTGAGCTCCCATGATATGCTGCTTCCTGAAACCTTTTTTTCTGGCATCTAAGCAGTGATTTATTCCACTGACAAGTAATGTGACAAGTGTTGTGCATGTGTTCTTCATTGTGTTTATAGGCTTTTTTTCTTAGCATTAACAAAAGTTAAAATTTTCAATATAACTTCTATTTTTGTATTTCATTAAGCTTATGAAACTAACTTTGGTTTGAAACTTCCTAATCTTTACTTCAGTCTAGGGGTGTATTTTTGAAAAAGTGTCAGAAAATTAATTCAGGTTTTTCTGAGTAATAGAAGGATAAAAGCATATAACAATTAGCAAGTTAGAATACTAATGGAGCAGTAATAACTGAAAACCAACTGAGATTAAAAGGGGATTACACATTTTGCATACAAAAAGTTATTACTTTTATTGAAGTGTCCTGAGCTAAGTTATAGGTTCAGTCTCATATAGGCAATATGTGAGGATTTAAGGAAAAATTTAATCCATCTTAAAGCTAAAAAAGTACTGTTAAGAAGATCCTTTGAAATAGAGATTTTCTAAAGGCTATATGCTATGCAAGAATAACAGCCGTTAAAGGGACAAAGATTGGAAGAGTCTTGCCACTTTAAGTCAAATAGATTGAGAACTCCATTCTGATGACAGATCTGAATATGTACATTGTAAATACTTGGCTTGCATACACACTTGATGGATGCAATTCAGCATTAAGACTCCAGCCCGAGATGACGGTCAGATAACTGGGTTTGGAGGACTCTCAGCCAGTGAGGAGCACATCATGCCTGGTACAGCCATGCTGTTTTGCAGCAACATCACATGGTTACCCCACCTGTCCTGATAATTACATTGCTAAGGTAATTGGAATTGTAGGTAACTCAATTTCATCTGACTGCCTACAGATGTGAACTGCTGCTACATTCATCCTCCAACAGGAAGTATTGGTGTAGGGACTAGGGTACAGAATCACTATGAATAAGGTCCAGATCCAGTGCCTTCCTTACTGCTTGATATCTGTGTAGTCAGAGATTTAAATATCCTGAGGTACACAGTTTCTTGGTAGTAAGATATAGCTATTGTGCACTCTGACCTTAACCAAAGTCTTCCAGCAAATGGATATATGGGATGTACAGTCATATATGGGATTCATCAAAGAAATGTGGTCACCTATTGGTGATAATCCTCTGTACTGAAAGAGTCATTTTACACTTCCTTCATAGATAGAAATTGCCACTGCCAGGGCACAATGACTCTCACCCTAAAGTGGATGTCTAAAAGAGTTCTGATGACTCACTCTTCAAAAACATTCAGTCCTCTCCCAATTGAGAAAGGACCTCATCTTGGTTACAAAACCTCTAAAGTTAAGTTAAATGTATCCTACCTCTCTTGTCCAGTTTATTCTGGTCTTTATTTAGGGGATATAGTAGAGTCCTAGGTTATACAAAAGGTCTGGTATCCACCTTTTCTTTTCTCTTTTCTTCAAATATACCTTTTCGGCTTTTTTGTGTTTTGTCATCTTTAAAGAGACTGAATGCTAGTAATTAATGACTAAAACATTGGACCACCCGCAGGGGTAGCACAGGTGCAGTTGGAGACTGGACTATTGGTGCTCATGGCTCAATCAGCAGTGTGCTTTGTAACAACCTGCAGAGTGGCCACCCAGGTGCAAAGCGTGTGTACATCCAACACCTCAGGCTACAAACTGGGCATAAACAAGATAAGGAAAGAGGAAAATCTTGCTAGGTAAGGCAGTGTTTCTTTGTCCTCACACAAATGACTCAGCTGTGATAATTCCGCTCTGGGGAAGCACTAGGACAATTCACACATGGCCTGAAGATATTCTTCTCTGCTGGTGAGCCATAATGGATCCACCTGTGCTGATGTAACAGGCAGTTGTAACATCTTAGAAGTTGTCAAAGACTCCTGAAATGTTCCCATGTTCCAGTATTATGCCATCTGATGTAGAACTCTCTACCCCAGGGGAGGTACCAGGGACGTTCCTAACTAGCATAAGACAAATAAAAACAACACTCAGACTTCACTCAACACTGGGTTTTCTTCCCTCACCACACAGGACTCTCCTTACTACCCAGGACTTCCATCACCACCTCAATGGATCTGGACTGTGACCACCAATTTGACAGGACTACAACCCCCACTTGGGTTGATGAACATCAAAATTGAAACAATCAAGTCTCATCATTGGATCCAACGGGTGTCTTGCAGGTCCTACCAGTCGCCTGGGGGGTCTGCAGCCCTGCTCTGACTGCCTATGCCAGCACTGCAGCCTCACTGCAGTGCTACACAAGCATCTAACAGTATTGAATCCCATCTATCCACTGTTTTCTGCCAGAGATGACTCTCCAACAATTCCTGCCAGGTTTTCCAGGTGTGGGGAAGGCAAACCATGTGGAAGGATGGGCATCTTGTCTCTATACTATGGCTACGTGTGTTTTTCCAGGTGTGGGAGGCCAGCTGCCATCTCAATTTGGTTCAGTGGGCAGGGCCTGGGAAGTTTCTCCTCATCAGTTGGTGTAACCCAGTTTTATCAGTATTGTTATTGGCATTTTTCTTGATAAAGAGTTATTTTTTCACTTACTTCTGGGCATATTTGGTCTCTCTCTACGTATTGGAGAAACCAGGGGTATTGAACCTGAAGGAGGAGACTTCTCCCCAAGGTCTCCACCCCTCCAAATTGTCTCAAGACAAGTAATATAGCAGAATATTATGGAATACTTCCTAAGGGATTTTTTTCTTATTATTTTACATATTTTATTTATACCTCTTAGTAGAGAACAAGCCTATCATTACTTTTGACAGAAGAACACAGCAGGCCTCTTCCTAACAGCAGGAAAGAGCAAAAGCCTCTAAAAATGCCCAGTAGATGCTAGCTAGTATATTTTAACAGTTTCCTTGTAGATATAAGCCACAGCCATGAGTTATAGTAAGTTTTAATTCTATAAAGTAGTATAAACCAAACTTTTACATTACTTTCATACTGTCTTTTCCTCAGCTAGATGCATTCCAAGTTTTTGGCTTACACACAGAAGCAAAAAAAAATAATTGAGGATAAGAGCAAACAAACCTATTACGCATTACCTAATTGAAAGAGCACAACATTATTCTGAGCTCCACTGTCTACAGAAAACTTAAATTCACTAATATTTGTACTGTGACTCTTGACATCTGAGAAATTTTGTGGCAGGCAGTTTTGCTTGATAGAGATGAGGCTATTGTCACAGGAATCAGAAGAGAAGGTTAAAACTAGTTTTCTGCATAAACTTTTCCTTCAGAAATAAAAGGTTTGGGTTTTATTTTAAGTCTGTAGCAACAGAGAGGTTAGAGATTCAAATGCCAAAAAGAGAAAGCCTCGAGAGAATACCTAGGATTTATTTATCTCAACATTTTAATTAATTCCTTTCAGAAAGAACAAATCACAAAGCAAAACAGGTGACAACTCTGGCTTATTCTGCAAGAATAAAATCTTTTATAAAACCAGGAACCTGTTTATTGCATTCAAAGCTTGTCTGTAGCAATGACCTGAACCTGAGACAACTTTCTGCTACTGCCTTAGGTGCAAAGTTAGATCCACTGATTTCATCCCTGTCTCTTTTAAGTCAAAAATAAACACTAGGGGATTTGGAACAAGATCCAGACCACTGAGAGGTTTTCATCTCAGCAGATGACTTTTTAGATGGCATGGTTAGAGATTAGGAGTGGAATATACAATAAATAGTCAGTTACTGCACCTGCCACACTAGGGTGGCAAACGTTTATCCTCTACCATTCATTTTCTATAAATCTAGATTCTATTCTTTAAGAAAGAAATTACAATAACCTGCATTACATTAAAAGTTTTGCTGGATTTTTCTTTAAATTTTTCTTTAAATTTTCCAAACAATACCAGAGAATCAAGGTGATCATTCCTGACTCCCAGTGACTGGATCAGAGTTTCTGCAGCTAAGTAGTGTTTTTAAAAGTCTCATTGGTTTTACAGCTTAAAAATATGTTTCTGCTTCCTAAATGTTCTCCTTGTACAAAAGAAGTCAAATATTTCCTCTCTAACTCTAATGAAAATGACATTAACCAATGAACTACACTGAAATATGTCTAGCCTCTGAATCCAAAATATAACTCACAATATCTATCAATGGCTGAAATTACTATAAACCTATTCAGAGCTATTATGACATACCCTAAGAAGGAAAACTCTTTACAAATTCACACAAATTCAGTGTTTTGCTTTTAAATGTTTGAAGTATCATTCATGTGCGTTTTGCAGAAAATACTTTCTTCATTTATTCTTGATATCTTTTACAATTCTGTTCCAGATTCACATATTTTCAAATACTAAGAAATACAGTTAAAACTCATGGCAAAGCTTTCAATATTCCTTACTAATATAATCCCATGTACTGTGTTGATGTCATGATGCTGCTAAAACTTGTCTTAAAATTTGTTCAAGTTCATGACTTGTGGGTCTTTTGACGCTGATATCCATCTGAGCATGGATCTCACAGTGTTTTTGTGGAGACAGTAAGATGTATTCATAGAGGTCTCTGTGGTGCAGGGTCTGCGTGTTGTGAAATAGAACAGACTGGTACAATAAGGATGAGAAAACAGATTCAAAGAAATCCTTATTTTAAAGAGTTGTTTGTACTTTTAGATATCTCTATGGTCTTGAAAGTTTTTTTTTGTTTATAGATTATTGGGGTGAACTGGGAAAATATATTCTGTACCTTCATCTCTTCCAGTGATGATCCAAAAGGCTTTTCCCAGTCAATCTGTTCAGAGCCTTTTCTCATAAAATGTTTTAAGGTTTTCCAAAACAAGACAAGTAGGAAAAAACCCCACAGTTTTCTAGGTTTTATAAATGATAGGATGGGGAGTTCGATACATCAGTAATCAGCAGAGATTCTGTTACTGGTTTACACACAGACAAAATATGTAGAAAGTTAGAAAATAAGTGTTTTATTAGATCTTTTATTATTACATATACAGTCAAGCTTTAGGCACACAGTTGCTAAACTGGGCAATTATCAGTTGTTCCTACATTATCTTTAATGGCACAAACAGAAGTGTATTCACTGAAAGACTACTATTTGCATGTTAAAAGGACTTCTGGAATAAAATGAGCTGTTTGCTACACTTGATTCATTTCTCAATAAAATGGGAAATACTGTCTTTGAATGACTGTCTGATTTCAAAAGAGCATGCAATTATTTTAGATAATAAGAGTCCATAGAGAGAGTGTAGTAGCACAATCTAATCAAACAGGACAATATGCTGTTGATTTTTGACCTTCTAATGTTCCAGGCTGTCAGAAATTCTTGAAGTGACCTTTTATGCTGCAATATATTTGCCATTTTTTGTGTCAGTCTCTGATTTTCCTGGCCGTGTGAGTTGGCACAACTGCTGCTAATGTAAACTTTTCATCTGAGCAAGTGATTTATTCACGTGCCCGCATACACACTCACACAGAGTAGCAATGCTTCGCCAACATTCAGAGAATGAGAACTGTACTGGGCTACATATTACATCCCTCTACTCCTCTTTTGCATTCAAACACACATTTGAAAAATATTTTGCATTTCAGACAAAAAGAGAAACCGTATTTCAAAGTTCAGAAACAAGAGCAACTAATATTTCCCTACTATATTTTGAACGTATTTAGAAGAAAGGCATTTCCTTTCCAAAGTAAATAAAATCTAATGGTAAATGTACAGTAGTCTCTAGAAATGTGTATTATTTATATTATTTACCTCGATTTCTTCACTATACAAATAAAAATTTCAGCCTATCACATTTCAGGTCTATCACATTAATTCTCTGAGGCAAAAGAGGGTGGAAGGGTATGGAGCAAAGATTTCAAATTAGGTATATAAAAGATTTGCAGAGGCAATTTAAAATAAAATTATGAGACTCTAGCTTTACCTGTCCACTCCTGGTTGAGGTATTCAATCCAATTGTGAGCCACACTGAAAGGATTTTAAAGTCATAGATCATCTTATTTTGTCATTTAAGAGACTAGAAGCTTACTAGAACCCCTTCTCCACCTAATCTTCCCCCCTTTACAGAGTTTTCAGTGCTTGCAACCAAAGGTTCAAAGGCCAAATTGATATGGCCCAGTTGAATAACTTTGACTTGGACTACTGAGAAAATTGCAAAGTTTTGAGAAGTTGCTGCAGAAAGATCTCTGGAGTCATGCAAGATCAGAACTGTACAATTGTAAAATAGTCACATCAGAGATAAGTTTATTTTCATTACCCATGTCAGTGTAAATGTTACTGGCATTATTCAGGAAGAAATCAGACCTTTTCAGAGGTGGTTGCAAAGTAAGAAATCAGGTAAAGGCTACATTAATTCTAAATTTATACTATAAAATTGTGATGAACTGCTATCCATGAATAAGCTTAATTCTGCACAACTTCTCTTTACCTGCTGGGCTGCATGCACCAGGATCCCAGTCTTTTTTTTCTGTAAATCTGGTTCTTTTTGGAAAACATCAACTCTTCCTTATGCCAGATTTATACTTACTGGAAACATGTTCACTGAGGAAGAAGTTTGCTGTGAAGGGGAGGAGAGGGACCGATGCACTGCTCAGTGCTACCAGAACATGCAGAGGAACTGAAAAGGGATCCCAGATTTCTAAGTCCATAATGATAGAAGTCAAAGGCAGAAGAGCTGAGGAAAACAAAACTGTCACTGTTCTGGATGACACACTGGGAAGAACACATCTCTTTAGACAACTTAACTGCCTGTGGCAGAAATCAGAACAGACAGCTAAAACATGTCAAGAAATGTTAATTGGGTTTGTGGCTCGGTAAAGAGTGGATGTCAGGGTCTGCATAGATACAGCTGAAAGGATTGGGAAAAAATAAGGCACAGGGTCAGGATAAATCAAGGAAGTTGTGACATTTGATTAAAGAAACACTGAATTGTTGGTTAGAGAGTTCATGGATATGCCAACATACCACATTGGGATTCCATACATGGGTCAAATAATATATGATGCTTTAATCCTTTAAAAAGCTTTTTCTACACCTTTGAGACAAAATGTAAAGGTTTATCTAAAATAGTGCTTGTTGCTGATTTAAGTGTCTACGATGTTGTAGGCTGAGAGCCTTAGAGAACCTCTGTCCCATGCAAACACAAGCATTCACCAAACACAACACTAGCAGCTAATCAGAAAAATTAAAAAGAAAACTAAGCGTTAAAGATTAATTATATTCTACTAAAAAGTTGATTTTCAATATTGTGACCCAAAAAATCTTTCCACTGCTCAATCAGAAATATCTATGGAAAGACAATAGCAATATAAAGGGCTCATTATAACAACACTTGTGTTTCTTGAAGAGGATTCATAGGTCAAGGGTAGTGTTAGAGGAATGTGTATATTATATGACACTCAAACTGAAGAGAGAAAAAGGCATGAATAGCAGAGTTATATACAAAGCCCTGAGGATTTGATTTTAATTATACATTATTACTGGCTGTGCTGACAGAAGTGTTTGTGCATATGCCACTATACAAAGTGAAAAAAAAAGTTTCAATGGGTGGTTTTAACATTTTTCCACTTCCACAGAAAAGTAAGAGGAAGACTTTAGTTATTTAGTTAGCTAGTTTGTCTGCGCCTGCACTACAGCTATTTAGGTTTAGTAGAGAGTGTCATTATCTACCATTGATAGGAGAACAATCAAATTGAAAATTTCTAATTAATATCTCAGTTGTGTAACCCAAAACTCATTTTTCATCGAAGATTTATTTAATGAGAAAACTATGGCCAGTTTCCAAATATAGCTCAGAATTAATGTAGGTTTTTTTGTTGAAAATTGACAAAATGTGTAGTAAGCCCATAGGACTGTTGTCCATTTGCTGCAGGGAATGCCATATGATCCGCAAGGAAACATCTAAATTCACAGCTGTAAAAGAAAAAAGGAAACATCATCATTTTGCACATACACATTGATAAATAATAACCAGAAACAATCATATATAGACAATCGTATATAGAAATAAAATCTATTAGTCTTGTTCTTGTGATGTTGTAGCTGGGCTGACTCCTTAAATGATTTTCTTAAACTTATACATCTTTAGAAAAAAAGGATGCTTGGATATATTTGCCAGGTTTGAATGATTAGGCACAGAAGTCATAACAAAAATTTAAACTGTCTACCCACTAAAGTGCTTTTTAATGCCATCATAAGCAGAATAAGCAAAGTCCAGATCGATGTTTGCCTCCCATCAGTCACAAATCCTTGTGATAACACTTGATAAAAACTACACTTTCTTTATCACAACAGTAGTTTTATTTATGTAGAATAGCTAAGAAAAAGAATATTAAAAAGAGAAATGACCTCACTATGTAAGACAAGATTCCTAAGGTACAGGACTTTTTACAATAGGAAATATCATTTGACTGAAAAACTAACTCATATGTCATGTTGCTATTTTTCTCTCTTCCTCTCCCTTACTGACTTAAATGTAGTTGTTTTCACACAGACTTTTCATACTCTTTCACGGTTATCTTAATTTTTTTGTATCAGAACTCTGACATATAACTGAAAGCAAGTTAATCATGATGAGGACTGTCATGTCACATTCTTCAGCAAATATTCCAACCGTAGCAAAACTATTTTAAAATTTTTCCATCTTCCCAGAACTGTGAGAAAATATTATGACTATTGTAGTTATCACAAAACTGATGAGCATCTACTTCCAGTTTGATGAACCTCATCTATGTAAAGTGATAAAAGAATGTGTAAAATGATACGTTTTGAAATGCAAGACGAAGGTCTCAGGCATAGCAACATTTTTTTTAAAAATTTTCATACAATAACTATAATTACAGTTTCTGTGAAGGAATGATTAGATAAGTGATAATGTATGGGTGATTCGAGTCTGTGGATTCAGTAATTATTGTATTACAAGTTTTTTTGTATACTGTAGCAATATCATTATATTATACATTACATCGGGAATACATCATTGCTACAAGTAATGATGATACATATGTACATCAAAACACTTCATAAGATTTTTCTGAATATTTTCTATTCTGAAGCATTGAGCATGATCCATTTGGATCCGTTTTCATCTCCAGATCTACGTTTGCAGTTTTGTTGCCCAGATGTATAATTCCCAATCTATAATGTTGGACCTGATTATTCCTATCTGTATGTAAAACCTGGTGTTTCTCCTTAATGAATTTCTTCCTTTTTTTGATCATGCAGGTTTGTAGTTCCTCCCAGCTGGATGCCAGCTCAGATTTAAGAAGTAATACTTTCTTCCTTTTATATATATATATTTTTTTTTTGCTTATACACATAACACTCTGTATCAGTTAAGTGCACATTTATCTTAATTATTTACAGAATTAAAATTAATGTTTGATTCATTACCTAGGAATCAAATCAAGCATTCTGCCTGTCACAACAAAAAGAATTCAACTAAAAAGTACTAATGTGTACATTATGTATTATTGCCTAATGCAGCAGAATTTAAATGAAACAGTTTGTATCAGTAAGGACTGCATAAACAAGGATTCTGTCAGATCAGGACCTTGATTTTCCTATCTGTCAATTTCAAATTCCTCAAAATGCTTTTATCCCCATTTTAGAGAGCAGAAGTAAGGTATTGCATACATTACTGATTTGCAAAATTACTTTCCTAAGTTTTTTCCATCTTATTTAAGATTAAACCACCATTTCAGAACGCAAGAGTATATGAAGTAGCAGAATGTTTCAGCTATAATGAAGGTAAGAAAAATTTTTTATATTTATGGATTAGCATTAATTTTTAAATTAGGAGCTGGCACTGAACCTGCATATTGAAAGAACAGAATTATTCTTTATCATATATCTGCTGTTCATGGAAGGAATTATTTCATTCTTTCTCCTCAGCTGCAGGACTAGCAGCCATTGCCAGATAAGAAGAACTCCTGGCAATATTTACAAATTAGAACATGAATAATTGAAAGTGTTTGGACGTGCCTATTCATTGGGAAATGGTATAGAACTTATTCAATCATCTGCAGTGAAATGTAAGTATATTTTCTTTGTGTGCTGCATAAATATTTGATTAACCACTGTGCAAAACATTAGTAAAGCATCTGCTCAGCATGAGACTGAAACCTGCTTGACACCAGGAAATAGAAGGAATAAATTCCGCTTGGTGGGAACTGTTCAAAAATTGCAGTCTTTGATATTCTGATCGTTTGAGTTGAATAATGAAATAAGCATTTAAGATGATAGAACTGAAACAAAAAGATGTAGGCCCTTGCATTCCCATGTTATGGTGATGTGTGAAGTCTGGTTGTTTTGTCATTGTATGGTTGATTTGGAATTCATATTTCCTTGTCAGCTTTCTGAATCACCAGTTTATCAGAAAAAAAAACAAACAAACAAAAATGAAAAAACAAACAAACCAACCCCACAAATCCCACAAAAAAACCCCAGCCCTATTTTGTTTGTAGAAGAGATGTGGGTAGTTTCTTTTAACAGTTATTGTTTTTAAGAGCCTGTAATAAGAAGTAGTAATTTTATGAGTACGCAGAGAAAAAGGATCATCAAACCTTTGACCATTTCTAATACTGGAGTAAAAGCTTCATTTTTTTGGTAAAAGTTCAGAAGTGATTCCAGCTTTTTCAGTTTAGTTTCCAGAAATAAGAAACACTAAGAATCATTTTGAAAAACATGTTTCAGTGTTACCTGTGAAAAAAAGTGATAGCACCAGAAACTGAAATGGAAAAATCTAGCAAAGGTATTTCTTAGAGACTTTTACTCCAGTATTACAGCCTAAAGATTCTGAGACGTGAGGTGAGTCTGGGAAATCAGGAAGGTCTGAAAAACCAGAGCAATACTGTGAGCACATTGACATTTTCTGCTGATCATTGCTACAGCTTTGAGAGCCCTGTTATCTCCATCATGTTCCAGTATAAACCTAGGAAACTAACTTGATATATTTGTTGAAATGGAGCTACTGAACTTGTAAATACAGGACAACGGAGAGAAGCAATTTTTCTGCTAGAAGCAATTCTTTAAGAAGCAGACAGTATTCACCTTAGTGACATTAGGATTTTGACCATAAACAGATATAGTGAGATTATGGCACTATATGTGCCTGTGGGACATCATGTGTTGAGACGTTCTTTCTTATTGCTCTCTCTAGCTCAAATCAATCTGTAAAACTCACATAAAATATATCTTTAAATGTCTTTTCCTCCCTATATTAAGCTGAAAATACAAAAAAGACAATTTTACCTAATACAAATTATGTTCTTTGTCATATGAAATTTCACCTCTTCACAAAACTGGCAAAGTAAAAGCTCATCACTTTTCAATATTTGTCTTTATTCTGTCATGTTATTATTGAATTATATTCACTTAATTATCTAATGGAGCATAATTCAATTGAATGAAGTATGTCATATATTTTGTTATATTGCCAAAAAAAATCAAATTTACGGAATAAATTGAACCAATTGAATCACCTCATTTGTTCCAAGAAGAGGTTATATGTTTGAATATGGTATTCTGTTTAATGTGTGACACTGATTTCTTCAGTCATGAATTAAATCCCATGAAAAGAAGAAAAAAGAACCAAAGGGTGAAAGATTAAATTATCTTTACAAGTTTTTTCTCTGGTGTTAACAGAGTCCCAAATAAGAGCTGAGAATGAAGAATTATAGCTGAAGAAAGGAATCATTCTTTTCTGATTTTTGTTCACCTAAAATGCGGTTACTCAGTAGGTCTATTTCAATTGTATTTTGTGTTTATTTTTATTCTCCCAAGTGGTCCTGGTGTTTTTGTATAATGTATAATTGCAGCTGTAACTTGATGTCATATGAACAAATGTTGAAATACCTAGGAAGGTAAAAATTCAAAGCTCTTTATACTTTGTTCAACTAAGAAATCTCTTTTAACTTATACTGTATTGTTCTCACCCAATATTATTTATGGGTTTTATTGAATAAGAAATCGCTTTCTATGGATTCCAGTTGATGAAACCCTCATGAGAGCAATGCATGATATAATGAAAGTGAAAATAAAGTTTTGAAAACCTCTGTTTGGCAGTCAGCAGATAAGAAACACAGTAATAGAGATTCTGCATCATAGCCTCCTTGACTGGATGTCTCAATTTCCACAAAATATATTACCGAGTATGATACACTCAGCCACTTCCAGGCACACCCAGAGGTGTATCTGCACACACTTGCTCTAAGCAGGGTTAAGCAACTTCCTTTACCTTTGGAGCGTATTCTGTTATTGTACCCGACATACTAAAACAGCTGGTCTTGCACTGTTTCTCTTGAATATCTTCACTTCTCAGCCACACTCAGTTTATCTCAATCATTGTGTGGTATCCTCACACGTTCTCCCAGGAAATGGGAAGCTGAAGAAAAGAAGTAATAAAAGAGAAGCCTAAGCTTCCTGTCTATCTCACTTTATTTGATAATTTAAAAATAACGTAGGCTTTGTTGCTCATAAAGATCATGAGCACTTGCCTAATTTTCTTCTCCAGTATATTATATTGTGATATCAAACAAGGGATGGTTTCAAAAAGAAACTGAATCAAAAAGAATGTTAAAAAAGTTTATGTCCAGAGTAGAAACCAGCTTTAACCACTGCAAAATTAAAAAATAAAATAGAAAAAATGCAAGTACGACTTTTCTGAAACAACATAAATATGAAATGGGAACAAAACCGTATTAAGATGAGGTTATATTAAAAGCATTTTTTTTAGAAATTAAAATGAAGCTGCAGTAGTTTTAAATAATTTCACGATCTATTTTGAAAGTCTTCTTAAATCAAAGTTAAACTTTCCTTTTCTTCTACTAAAATGTTTATATTTTGTCCCCTGAAATATATTTTTAAATACCTCTCTTATATGAAGTCCAAAATTTCTGCCTTTTATTACAAAATAAAATATATAATTTATTTATAATTTAATCTAATCTATAATTTTTAATTTAAAAAAATCTGATTTTGAAGTAGCCTATCTGGTATATAAATCCATATGGTCCTTTTGGTAGTGTTTTGGCTGCATAATCGAATTCATTGGTTCATTCAATCACTTTTATACTCTCTTGTTTTTATTCTAGTTGCTTCTATTTCTAGTTGTTTCTTTTATTTCTTTTCCTTTCAATACATTATTTTCTGTATCTTCTCTTCTGTTTAAGATCTCCCTGACCATGTTCTCAATTATGACAATCTTTCTTCCCTTCCTTTCAAAGGCATCAAAATAGTAAAAGATAAGGTTTCTAAGCTGATAAATTTAGGTTTCATATCAGAGAACAAAACTTTCAGTGTACCATAAGCACCAATGCTACATGTGTCTGGGAAATGTGAGTTGGCATGTAAAGGAGGCTGCAAGCAAAAATGTGATGCTTATGGGCACCCAGATAGTTAAACAGAGCATGTATAGGTTTCCTGGTAGCAGATAAACATTGGTGGGAAAATGCCTGTGTTTTTTTTAAGGGTTTCCCTGCCTCCATCATCCTTCCCTCCCCAGGTCCTCTCTGCTTCTGTGGCTGAGGCTTTCGGGTCCACTGCTCACCAGGCCCTGGCTTCTCTTTTTATCTTCTGCCATTATCTATTGCTCTACCTAAGACTGTGCAATGCACCCAGCACCAAGCAGGGTTTCTACAATTGCCTTCCTTAGAAAGCACCTTTTCCCTCTTTGTTCATAGCCTTTGAAACTCTCATTTCACTAATTTCTATTTCTAACACCTCAGGTAGTCTTGATATAACTTTCCCACCTGAGGAAATACCCCACTCTTTTTAATTTCACCTCATTTTGCTATGTTATTTTACCTATATGCCAGAATTGCAGCTGACCTGAGTGCATGACATTTCTTCTCCTCTTTACTACTTGTTCTGATCCAAATAAAAATGATGATGATGATAATGTAACAAACTTTACAGATGTATTGGAAAACACGTAAACAAATAAATATTATTCACTTTATCTCAAATAGACAGTCCTTAACTGATAAAAGAATAATTCCTATTCTTAGGAAATCACTTTAAGTAGTATATTTAACATTATATTTTGCAATCTTAGGTCTTCTATGATACTTACAGAAGCAGGTTAAAAATCAACCTGATAACACTCAATTACAGTATAGCAGGTACAGAACTTGTAAAAATATTACCAGGAAATGGAACATTGTACAGATGCACAAAACAGAGCTCAAAGCCAATATTTTTTGTATGTGCACTAAAAAAGTACTGTATTTAATGATTCAGTTCTCTGCTGTGCAAAGTGCCTCCTGCAGTGTCCCAAGTGCCTTCAACTCTTAAGTCTGTCTCTCTCCAGAAGCATTGGAAAATTGAGCTATAAAGCAGTAAGGTACTTCTTTATAAAATAATGCTTTCCATTTGACTTGAAAAGAAATCTTTCAAAGAAGGAATGAAAGCTACTGCTGAGACATTCTTGACAGAAAAGCAAGCTGATTCAAGTGGCCAGTTCTTATGTTTTTGTGATAACAATTCATCAAATCTTGGTAATCAAAAATGATGGAAAAGGAAATAAAAGGGAAAAATACATGGCAGCTAAATGGAGCTTTGAACCAACCCCAGACTTTGTGCAGTTTGACAAACGTGAAAGTTTGATATTTTAAAGCTCTTAAAAACATATTTCTTTATTTACCGAAAGGCACTGTTTCCATAAAATTGATTTTCCAGAAGACCATTTCATTTCTTGGTTTTCAGGTAAGATTTCATGGTGAACTATCACTCACAATTTCATCTTTTATGTCATGTTATCTTCCAAATTTCATAATAGAAATGGTTGAATAGGAAATAACAAAGAGAACTTCAAACAAAAATCTTCAGGCATATGAGGGACTGGATCTCTATCACGGTGAAGACACTTGCGACCCATCTCCTGGCAGTCCCCATGCTGTCATGTCATGATTGAATCTCCAAAGCATTGGGAAAGGTCTGGTCCAAGAAGAAAGTTGTACTAACATGCACCACCAAATCAATTCTGTGCATTGGAGATGGGAACTGAGGAAAAAGGGGATTAACAGGTAGAATGTTTCGCTTAGGGTAGGCCAATGTGTCTAAAGTCCTGAGTACCATAGCTCCCTTTTATGGCATTTTATATACACACATTACTTCACAGATACCAAAGTCCTAGCTGCAAAGTCTTGCTCCTGGAAGTTGAGCCATTTATTTTTTCTTCCTACATGTCATCTTCACCCAAGCACTTGTAATCCAGAGAGCAAAGAAGGAGGAATATATCATCACAGAACTTGAAAAAAAAATCCCTACACGCCCAAAACAAGCAAAAAATTCCCAGTGTGTTTTAGAATTGATCAAATTGTAAATGCAAGTTATTTGGTGAAAACAACTACTTTTAAAGTATGGAAAGTGGAAAGCTCAACCACTGCATATACTCTGCTCTGTTCTTGGATAATTTGCTTTGCTGAATCTAGCTCTGTTTGACTCCTGGCAATTTGTATCTTATTTTATTACTCTCTGAACTGTAAAATGTTGCTTTCTTTGTCAGAGTATTTTTTCCATTCTTTTCTTGTGTGTGTATGGCTTAATCCTAACACAATTTTAACATTAATAAGTACTAGAATGCTTCTGTGTGATTTCCATCACCTCTCCACTTAAGTCTGAGTGTTCGTTCCAGATAATATTATTGTAACTTCAGCTTCAGAGGTATTTGGAAAGTTAAGGTAGTTCACAACTTTCCACTATTCCAAGGGATATTTGGGTTCAGTAGTATTAGAAATATTTTTATCTATACTAAATGCATTGCCTATAAGAAGTATGTTACAGATTTTAGCATTTTTGAAGTAGAACATCCATAATTCTTGTCCACTCTGATTTTTAATGTAATTAATTTCTTTTTATCCAGGATATCCCTTATCTCTCCATTATAATCCAAAGTGGCGATCATACTACAATATGATTTTGATGGAGGACACAATTCAAGGCAGAATAAACAATAAAAAGAGAGAATTCCTGTGGCAGGAAGAATGTGACAAGGAATCATGGGAGTTGTAGTTTTCTTATGTTTAAATACAGCACTTAAACAGGTCACATGATCTTTCAGCCAATGACAATCAAGTATTGATTGAGCATGCGTGAGAACCCAGAGAACTACAACTCCCATGATTCCTTGTCACACTCTTCCTGTCACAAATTCCGTTAGGTACAGCTGTATTCCAGTTATTAAAAAAAACCCACTCTTTTGGTTCTAATAAACAGGGACCTAATTTTACATCAAAATAACATCTACAGGAAATTTCTTTTTCTATTTTCCTTAGACATACTCATTCTCTTCCTACTCATGTAGACAATAGAAAAACTTCATTGAATATGACACCTCACTTGTAAGTTCTCTCTTTTCCCAGATCCTTTTGGCCAACAGACTGTATTCTGTGTTAAACTTCAGTCGGTTGTCTAGACTCGGCTTTCCTTGACATATGTTTTTTTAAATGGTCAACAGTTCTTTTAGTCTCAGCAGGAGACTGAAAATTTTGAGGAACTAGTGACATGTTAAGAAGAATTCCTGAGCAAACAGAAATTTCTGTGTGGAAAAGGTGAGTCATATTGAAAAATCCTATATTTAAAACGTATAATTTTCGTTATGGAGAAGAGTGTGGTGCTGGATGATTTTTATCCTCACTGACAGGAAGGCACAAGGGAATCCCTTAGCAGCTTATGCAAAGTTTCAGGCTATAGTTCCATATTTGGGGAAGAAAAATATTCACATTTTATCTTTGCACTGAATGGCGTATTGGTCTGGTTTTTTAACACCAGCACGGATGTGGACTCCATTTTAAATGGAAACTTCTTATTGGTGTACTAAATGTGCAACTAGCATTTTAGAAAGTACACATAATGGAGATTAAGTATTTTAAGCCTCTAAATCTTTATTTCACAAACAATCAAAATTAAGTAATAGGTCAGTTAAAAGTCACAGGAACTCCTCATAATAAAAGACTTTTAATATACTATTGGCTGAGATAATTCAACTGTTCAAAAATCAAAAAGTATATACAGCTGCTTTCTCCAGCAGTGCTTTGAGCATCTTTATTTTGATAAATTGTATCATACCTTTAATTCAGGTTGAAAATAACAAAACAATTATCATATAATAATGTCAGCTTTGAAGATTAATAATTCACAATAATTTTACAATATATGGCAATTCTATGTTTCTAATAGAGAAAAATAAAACATTAACATATGCTAAAATTTTTATGTGCATTTGTAATCAGCACGAGAAAGTAGCATGTAAAATACCATCGTTGTCTAAGGACTTATAGATAAAAAGTTTTCTAGAGGTAATTGTTTAGTGCTGACAACTACTAACTGAATAAATAATTTTTAATCCTAGGGTTTTGCAGGACTTTTGTCTCAAAGAGAAGGGATATGAACTAAACATAGTGCATACAACTAAGCTCACGGTTTGAGAGTTCTCTTTCTCATTTAACCAAAGACAAATCTTATGTGTTACTCTGCATTGAAACAAACCTTTGGATTATAACAAGAGAAATTTTAGAAAGGGGATTGAAAGAAATACAGCAAAGATATAAAAGAAGAAATCATCAAAAGACAAAATATACTTCTTGAAATTCCACATTTTATTGATAGGCAACCTGCCTCTCTAGAAGGAATGACTAGGATTGTTCAGGCTAGGATGAAGTTGATGGATAGAAAGTATGATGGAGAACAATAAAATTACTGTCTCTTTCATTTCTGACCCAAGGGTTTTCTTAGCCACACGTCACAGAATGTTCAGAGAAACTTCTGGAGCGAGGGGGAAATCACTCTTTGCTACCTGATCTTCACTGAGCATGTCCTGCTGGCCACTGTCAGGGATAGGGCTCTGGTATTGACCATCTGACTCATATGTGCCTTCTTCTACAGCTGCTTAGTTAAAGACATAGTAATATGGCCAGTCTTCGCGAGCGAAGATTTGGGAAAGGTCATTAACCCTTCGAGCCTGCGCAGTCGATTTTT